>NW_015643040.1:279241-285833 GCF_001515625.1 Sinocyclocheilus rhinocerous | reverse complement strand
GTGTGTGTGTGTGAGAGAGTGTGTGTGTGTGTGTGTGTGTGTGTGAGAGAGAGTGTGTGTGTGTGTGTGTCTACCTGTGATGATCAGACACTCGTTATCGTCCAGTGCTTCAGTGAAGAGCCGAGCGGCGATGAGCTCTGGGTTTATCAGGAAACGGATTTCCTCCTGAACCAGACCAGAACCAGTCACTCCCCCCCCAACGAACCGGTTGGCAAAGTCCACCTGCAGAAAACACACACACACACACACACACACAGTCCCCCTCCAGAAAACACACACACACACACACACACACACACACACACACAGCATGCCCAGGTCATATTTCACAATAGAATTACATCATGAAAATGAATCCGTTTCAGTCAGCAGGACCGTCTGGAGTTTGAGAGCCTCAGTATCACAGTAAAGAGAATCAGCACTGTGAGAATAATGAGAACAATAAAAATGCATTAAAATAAGGAGGATAGGATTTCTTTTCTGCATTACAGTAATGAAGATAATGAAAATGATGCCACAATGCAAAGTGAATGGTCTTCATTTTCTTAAGTATATCATGTCTTGTTCTAGTGTGAAACGTGAGCATGTTTTTCACGTGTCACCTGCAGCATGCCGTAGCCCTGGTCTTCTATGCTTCCGTCACAGCTGATGCGAAGCTTGCTGAACTGCTTTTCTGAACTAAAAACCAAATGAAGAGTGTTTATTGGCCTGTGGGAAGCGAAGCGCTGTGGAGTGTGTGAAGATCGATCTCACCTCGACCAGGAGGGCAGACGCTGCAGACACTGTCTGGTGTATGTTAGGAGACCGGCGGGCCCTCGGATCAACAAAACACACCACAAACAGCATTAACCCACGATTCATGAATGAACGAGTGTGTGACGTGCAGAGAAGCCAAACTCACTCTGCTGCGTGACCCGTCTAAAGTACCACAGGAGGGTTTTGAGTTTCTCTTGTTTGCTCTGGGACGAACCTTCAAACAACCTACAAAACACAGAGCAGATTGTATGGAAGGCCAGTCTGATATTTCATATTCATAAACGACGTTCGTACATTTAGAGACAGACGAGCTCCAATCACGGACGTCTGACCTGCGTGATGAAGACTGAATGCGCTCATGCACGAGAGCTACAACAACTTTCACAGAAATTCACAGAAAACACTGTCTAACGCCTCTGAGAAACCTGACGTCATGTCTCTCATCACCACACATGTATGTATTTATGGAGTTATTCGTTATTAAGTAGTTGTGTAATCTTCAGTCAGTTTTCTTTTCTAATTATAACTGGCAACAAAGTAGGGCTGCACGATAAATCGCATGCGATATTTAACGCGCATCTTGTCAGTAAAGCCGTTCTGTAATCAGCGGTAAATCTCCATCACGTGCGTGCTTTCACATTGAGCAGCATTAACTACACAGAGCCGTTGTTCACAGACGAGCTGCGCCAAAAATCGCACGAATATGAACGTGGTTTGGCGCAGCTCGTCAGAGAACAACGGCTCTGTGTAGTTAATGCTGCTCAATGTGAAAGCACGCAGGTGATGGAGATTTACCGCTGATTACAGAACGGCTTTACTGACAAGATGCGCGTTAAATATCGCATGCGATTTATCGTGCAGCCCTACAGCAAAGTAAACCAGATGCAATATGAAAAGTCTGATCACATGACACTGAGATACAGTATGCAGGATCATATTTCAGTACAGGGTTATGAAGAGATGTTGCTAGCAAACTCTGATCATTGGCTCACTCTTTTCAGATACTGAACCTCTGGACTGATAGTGTTTGACTGCTGTATATGGCACCTGCTGAAGTTGATGTCAGGATAGTTGCTGAACTCCATGCGTCGAGAGTTTCGTCGAGGAAAGGTGCAGAAGAAAGCGTTCGCCAGCAGACACGAGACCTGCTCCTGAGACAGCGTGAGGGATCGACAGCGCTGCGTCCTCAACAGCGGGATCGGCTGAACACACAGAGCAGAAATACACAGATTCAGACTGATTTCATCAACAAAAACACACCAAAATGTTTCCACAGGCCGAAAATGCTCTTGACTTTACTGAGATTTATTAGCAAAGGTGGACAGCAACACAACGTCTTTTACTCTGTTGCTGTACTTCAGTTCATTAGTTTAGTATTTTCAGAGTATTTTCATTCTGGGAAATATTTACTTCACTACATTCCATGTCAGGAGTGTAAAAAGATACAGAGAAATTGTACTTAAGTTAAAGTATGAGTACTGTGTCTTTATGTAAAGTCAAATCTAATCAAACACTCATTGAGTGAAAGCAAAAAGAGTTCATTAAATTATATTAAAGCATTTAAACACTAATGGAGAAGGCCATAATAACAACACATAAAGCACCGATGAACAAACTCCACAAACAGGAATTAAACTACTAGTTAGTGTCCAGCTAGAAAATCCCATCTGGCATGTACAGGAGACACTTTCACAACTTAACTAACAAACACAAACTAAAAAGAGTTTGGTTTTAAAGGCGTCATGTGATGCGATTTCAATTGTTCCTTTCTCTTTGGAGTGTTACAAGCTCTTGGTGCATGAAGAAGATCTGTAAAGTTGCAAAGACTAAAGTCTCAAATCCAAAGAGATATTCTTTATAAGACGCGTTTCAGAAAGGCGGGGCATAGAGGAGAAACAATAATGTACAGTATGTGGAAAATAATGTGTTTTTTGAACCTTAAACCGCATAAACACATTTCATTACCCCAAATACACAAAATAATGTTCTTTTTAGCAACATCATATGACCCCTTTAATTCACTCCATTCAAGTCATGCGTGGTTTCAATCAAGAGATGTAGCAGAAGTTCTGCTGTTTATTGACATTCATCATATTTCTGTAATAGCTGTTATTCCTGTTATTATTATTCGTGGGATTGTAGTCAAATCCCACAGCGTGCCAGTGTAGAAACACGCTATTCTCAGTCAAGCAGGGATGAAATGTCCAATGACAGTCAATCAACGAGTCCTCGAGCATTCTCATTGGTGGAGGATCAGTGGGCGGAGACTACATCAGTCAATCAACGAGTGCTCGAGCGTTCTCATTGGTGGAGGATCAGTGGGCGGAGACTACATCAGTCAATCAACGAGTGCTCGAGCGTTCTCATTGGTGGAGGATCAGTGGGCGGAGACTACATCTGTCAATCAATGAGTGCTCGAGCGTTCTCATTGGTGGAGGCTGAATGGAAGGAAACTAGATAAACTCAGAGAACGAGAGCGTAATCAAAACTCTTGCTGGCAAAAACAGCCCAGCAGGAAACTCTGAGCAAAAAATGACAATTAACAGAAAGAGAGACCAAAAAAAAAACCCAGAGAAAGATAGATGTAGAGATTAAATAGCATCTGAAGAAGTGAATAGAGAAGATGAACAGAGCAGGTCTCACTAAGGTCCTGTACCTGCGTGAGGAGGCTCGGCGCTCTCAGTGCCAGCTGTGCCATCGCTGGAAGCAGCTCTCCAAACATCTGCTGAGCTTCAGACGCCTGCAGACCCTAGAAACAGACTCAGAGAGCGTTAGTCGTTAGTCTGGGGTCATCTGGGACAGACAGACTTTCTGTTGAATGAGTGTCATGGAGCAAACAAACACACGTTAAACGCGTGAAGAATCTCTTATTAATCGCTCACAGATCCTCATCTCTCCTGTCTCTGAAAGACTCTAGCACTCCTCACTGATTCCCAGTCATCACACATGTCTCATTTTAGAAGAAAAACTACGTGAAGCTAGAAAGTACAAAAGCGCAGCACAAACATAAGCAAGTCTAGCAGACTGAACTGAGATGCATTCTGTGGTCTAGTGTAAGTTCAGTAATCAGTCTGTTTCACAGCAGAGCACAGATAAACGCTCCGTGTGCTTCTGCATCTCAGAGCACCTTGTGTTGTGTCCTGCTGATTCTAGTTCATGCCCCTTAAACACCAGAGAATCAAACACAGACAAGAAAGACACTGTTGGTCAATCAAGAGACAGAAAGTACTTTTATTTCTGGTCAGAGACGGATCTTTCCTACTCTTCAGACACAAACACACTCCGTTACCTCATCTGCATTTTTATTCTCATTTACAGACAAACCATGACAAGCTGAAATTAATTTCGTCAAGACGGACCTTCAGAGCTTTTACAGTTTTGACACTAACGAGCAGAAGAAATGCAGGCACTCTTCAAAGCTGTCCGACCAAACCATCACACAACAGGAAAACAAACGCCCGTAAAATCACACCGGCTGCGGGTCCATCGCTCTCCAGACTCAAGCGGCCCAATCAGCAGTTTATGACATGTGCACTGACACACACACACACACACACACGTCAGTCTATCATAGATGATAGTTACTCCGCTCTTATTTACGATGGCAGTGTCAGGATAATCAATCTAAAGGGCAATTTCATCAGGTCTCTGAGGTTTCCCGTCTGATTAAAACACGTCCTGGAGCAAATGCAGATAAGGACGGGTGTCCTCAAACGGGTCCAGCTTGGGACACATTTGTACGACAACCAGAAAAGAAGAGCAGAGGAAGGTCATAAATAACGGTGATATCGCAAAACCGGAGAGCAGGACGGCAGCCAGCTGAGGCTTCAAATCAACAAAACACACGGCAGATCCTTCACAATCTGATGTCACCGTGATTCATATATTCTGTCGTCACTTCTGTTCATAACGCTGCTGAGTCTGCCTGCAGCAATTAACATGCTGTGAAGTGCATCTGACTCTGCGATGTTCAGAGAGAAAACAAACAATCAGACGCCGTCAATCAAACTCACACGGCCCCGCCCTCTCCTCCTGTCCGTCAAACTGAACCTGTCAATCAAACTCACACGGCCCCGCCCTCTCCTCCTGTCCGTCAAACTGAACCTGTCAATCAAAACACATCACATACATCTTTACAATCGCTGTCTACCGCAAAACATTCAGGACCTTTCATAAAACATCAGAGATTTTTCCGTACATTTCTGCCATATGTACATTAACTGACAGTCACCACTGATAAGCTACCACTAAATATTGTAGAAACTTAATTTGCTGTAAAGTTGCTTTGCAATGATTTGTATCGTGAAAGCGCTGTACAAATAATCTTGAATTGAATTGAACTGAATTAAAGAGACTCTCGTTACTGCACAAACGAACATCATTAACAGACCGCCGCTGAGGCTGACACCAGGTTTGGCAGGTAAAGGTTAGAGTTAACCAATGAAAACAGAAACAAACACTTAACTGTCCATCAGCTTCTCTGCACAATATCCAACAGAAACTAAAGCAGGAGGACAGACCGCGTGATATTTATCAGATTCTGACAGCACAGCCATCCTGCGCTTATAAGAGCTCAAATTGGCATCTTGTTTTTTTCACTGCTGTCTTTCCTTTGACATCTGAAGATTTCCTCTCTTAAAGAGGTTAAACGATTAAGAATATTTTGATTTAAAATAAAGTTCATTGTACTCTGAAAATATACAGTAGTGACTCTCAGAACTCTAATTTACTGAAACTAATCAGCACAATATTGACATCACGAGCTCATTAGCATATGCCCGCCCACATTCACCTGTCAGCGACGCCTATCGAGGGATCAGGTGACGTATTAAAGAGGAAGCAGGACAGATACTAGTATCCCTGAGCATTCATTTAAATGTCTTTCATTTCTAAAGGTCAGAGACGGTGGAAAATGGTCATGAAAAACCACATTACTTCTTCAATTCAACTGACAATTCAAAAACATTTTAAATAAAATCCTTAACATATATCTTATGAATTATTTTACTTATTTTCCGAAGGATATGAGCAGTATTATCTGCACTTAAGAAACTCCATCCAATTAACTATATGTACAATACAGTATACATTTTCATGTAAAAATCCAAGGAGTGAATTTGTGAAATCTCAACCGTGTGGGATTTATAACGAGAGTGAGTTCAGATGTAATTCGTGCACAGAGACGTTGCTCTCCTCAATCAGGGAACTGAACATGAAACATGAACACAGCAATTACTGAAGAGAAACTAATGCAAGTGATGCATAAATACATAAAAATCTGTAAAATTTCCTTTTCTCCGTTCTAAATCACATTTCCATATCAAAAATAAAGACCATATGGTAATTTAATGTATGCTTTCGACACTATTAAAGCACATGGTCTATTATATTCCTTCATTAAGTGCATGCGTGGTTAGATTACAGAGATCTAATGAAGCAGAAACGAAGCAGAAGAGCCGCACTTCTGAACTTCCTGTTCTTCATTCTGCTCTGTTAGTATTGATTTCTCTGCAATAGTTCTGCATTGCCTCTTTGGGTTAATTAATCAAAAGTATTGATTGATGGGTCGTAACAATTCAAAGGAAAACAAAGTGTTTATGACAACTTGTCCCATAAATAACATCAAATCAATAACGAGATGCTCATATTTAGTGACGCTAGCGGGAGGAGAGTCACATGACTGAAGACGGTGTAATGAACGTGTTTACACTGAATCACCAATAACCGTCCAAATGAGTTTAATTAGGATGTAGTGCTTCATTAACAGGGAGCACTAATGGATCAGTGTGTGTGTGTGTTTGTGTGTGTGTGTGTGTGTGTGTGTCTGAGTGTGTGT
>NW_015643040.1:252591-272591 GCF_001515625.1 Sinocyclocheilus rhinocerous | reverse complement strand
TGAGTGAGAGCGAGTGAGTGTGTGTGTGAGTGAGTATGTGAGTGAGAGTGAGTGAGAGTGAGTGAGTGAGTGAGAGCGAGTGAGTGTGTGTGTGAGTGAGTATGTGAGTGAGAGTGAGTGAGAGTGAGTGAGTGAGTGAGAGCGAGTGAGTGTGTGTGTGAGTGAGTATGTGAGTGAGAGTGAGTGAGAGTGAGTGAGTGAGTGAGAGCGAGTGAGTGTGTGTGTGAGTGAGTATGTGAGTGAGAGTGAGTGAGAGTGAGTGAGTGAGTGAGAGCGAGTGAGTGTGTGTGTGAGTGAGTATGTGAGTGAGAGTGAGTGAGAGTGAGTGAGTGAGTGAGAGCGAGTGAGTGTGTGTGTGAGTGAGTATGTGAGTGAGAGTGAGTGAGAGTGAGTGAGTGAGTGAGAGCGAGTGAGTGTGTGTGTGAGTGAGTATGTGAGTGAGAGTGAGTGAGAGTGAGTGAGTGAGTGAGAGCGAGTGAGTGTGTGTGTGAGTGAGTATGTGAGTGAGAGTGAGTGAGAGTGAGTGAGTGAGTGAGAGCGAGTGAGTGTGTGTGTGAGTGAGTATGTGAGTGAGAGTGAGTGAGAGTGAGTGAGTGAGTGAGAGCGAGTGAGTGTGTGTGTGAGTGAGTATGTGAGTGAGAGTGAGTGAGAGTGAGTGAGTGAGTGAGAGCGAGTGAGTGTGTGTGTGAGTGAGTATGTGAGTGAGAGTGAGTGAGAGTGAGTGAGTGAGTGAGAGCGAGTGAGTGTGTGTGTGAGTGAGTATGTGAGTGAGAGTGAGTGAGAGTGAGTGAGTGAGTGAGAGCGAGTGAGTGTGTGTGTGAGTGAGTATGTGAGTGAGAGTGAGTGAGAGTGAGTGAGTGAGTGAGAGCGAGTGAGTGTGTGTGTGAGTGAGTATGTGAGTGAGAGTGAGTGAGAGTGAGTGAGTGAGTGAGAGCGAGTGAGTGTGTGTGTGAGTGAGTATGTGAGTGAGAGTGAGTGAGAGTGAGTGAGTGAGTGAGAGCGAGTGAGTGTGTGTGTGAGTGAGTATGTGAGTGAGAGTGAGTGAGAGTGAGTGAGTGAGTGAGAGCGAGTGAGTGTGTGTGTGAGTGAGTATGTGAGTGAGAGTGAGTGAGAGTGAGTGAGTGAGTGAGAGCGAGTGAGTGTGTGTGTGAGTGAGTATGTGAGTGAGAGTGAGTGAGAGTGAGTGAGTGAGTGAGAGCGAGTGAGTGTGTGTGTGAGTGAGTATGTGAGTGAGAGTGAGTGAGAGTGAGTGAGTGAGTGAGAGCGAGTGAGTGTGTGTGTGAGTGAGTATGTGAGTGAGAGTGAGTGAGAGTGAGTGAGTGAGTGAGAGCGAGTGAGTGTGTGTGTGAGTGAGTATGTGAGTGAGAGTGAGTGAGAGTGAGTGAGTGAGTGAGAGCGAGTGAGTGTGTGTGTGAGTGAGTATGTGAGTGAGAGTGAGTGAGAGTGAGTGAGTGAGTGAGAGCGAGTGAGTGTGTGTGTGAGTGAGTATGTGAGTGAGAGTGAGTGAGAGTGAGTGAGTGAGTGAGAGCGAGTGAGTGTGTGTGTGAGTGAGTATGTGAGTGAGAGTGAGTGAGAGTGAGTGAGTGAGTGAGAGCGAGTGAGTGTGTGTGTGAGTGAGTATGTGAGTGAGAGTGAGTGAGAGTGAGTGAGTGAGTGAGAGCGAGTGAGTGTGTGTGTGAGTGAGTATGTGAGTGAGAGTGAGTGAGAGTGAGTGAGTGAGTGAGAGCGAGTGAGTGTGTGTGTGAGTGAGTATGTGAGTGAGAGTGAGTGAGAGTGAGTGAGTGAGTGAGAGCGAGTGAGTGTGTGTGTGAGTGAGTATGTGAGTGAGAGTGAGTGAGAGTGAGTGAGTGAGTGAGAGCGAGTGAGTGTGTGTGTGAGTGAGTATGTGAGTGAGAGTGAGTGAGAGTGAGTGAGTGAGTGAGAGCGAGTGAGTGTGTGTGTGAGTGAGTATGTGAGTGAGAGTGAGTGAGAGTGAGTGAGTGAGTGAGAGCGAGTGAGTGTGTGTGTGAGTGAGTATGTGAGTGAGAGTGAGTGAGAGTGAGTGAGTGAGTGAGAGCGAGTGAGTGTGTGTGTGAGTGAGTATGTGAGTGAGAGTGAGTGAGAGTGAGTGAGTGAGTGAGAGCGAGTGAGTGTGTGTGTGAGTGAGTATGTGAGTGAGAGTGAGTGAGAGTGAGTGAGTGAGTGAGAGCGAGTGAGTGTGTGTGTGAGTGAGTATGTGAGTGAGAGTGAGTGAGAGTGAGTGAGTGAGTGAGAGCGAGTGAGTGTGTGTGTGAGTGAGTATGTGAGTGAGAGTGAGTGAGAGTGAGTGAGTGAGTGAGTGTGTGTGAGTGTGTGTGAGTGTGTGTGAGTGTGTGTGTGTGTGTGTTAGTCTGACCGTACGGTCCACAGGGAACAGGTTGTGCTCGGAGCAGGGTAGTTTCACGTGTGTGTCGTCCCAGCGGTCCTGCAGCTGATCTGGAGACGGATACGGCTCTGGAACTTCACCAGGCTGCAACAAATCAGTCTGTGAAACAAATACAGACCTTCAGATGTCTCCCGATTCAGCCTTAACTTCTACTTCTACAATAACATTTGTATATAATAATGAATTGTGTAGCTAATATCACAATAACTGTGCCTTTGTGTTTGTCCCTTTCATCAGAGGTGTTTCACTCATTCATTAGTGCTATTTCTGTTAAGCTTTGATTTACAAATATTTGCCATTTCGGAGGCTCAAAGCGAAGCGCCGTAGCATTCACACTCACTGGAGCGCTGAGGTGTGCGAATGCTGCGCTGAAACCCTTGATGTTCGGGTCTTAAACTCACCCTGATCAGGACCGTGTGGCTGTCGGTGGGCTTCAGGGCGGGTAACGGGCCGCTGCACCCCGGCGCTCTCCTCAGGTCACTGACAGGAACACCCAGCCCGGTGACGTCACCGCTGAACGCCTTCCCATCAGCCCCTGCTGCAGCTGCTGCCCTGTAATGAGTTCATCAGGGATGAGGAGGACATCCAATCACATCCTCAGAGAGACTGGAAAGGCACTGTAAGCATTGCAGATGATTTAATAAATAATGTCCGTCAGCCTGTTTTCAGTTTGTGTGTGTGGTATTTATGCTGGTTTGACCGTGGATCTCCTATCAGCAAAACACACCAGAATAAACAGACTTAGACCAGCTAACCACGTTAGACTGGACTAAAAAGGCCACGCCTCAAAATGACTGACACACAGAGAGTGTTTCTGATTGGCTGAGGCTCCTCAGGTGTGCTTTCTCAGTCACACCTGGCAGGTATATTGCCTGACATTAGCAATGGCCTACAGCAGCTTTAACTCACGCTGAAGATCTGCGAAAGCCTCTGAGAACTGAGCAGTTCCTCTGACTGAACTTGATCCTCCACGCGGACAGACGCATCTTCATCATCCCACAGAACTGAGTCATGTTCTGCAACAACATCAGCACAGTCATCCTGACCAGATCTTACACTAAAGCTGAATCTGAAAGGGCTATAGAGACTAAATATGTGCATTATATTATACTGCTCTGGCATCTGTAGACTGTATAATAGATACGCACCGCAGCGGCTCTCAGGAGCGCGAGCGGACAGAAGAAGGCGAACAGCGCGAGCGACAGGTGAAGCAGGGCCGGACACTGATCCACATCCATTCACTCGAACCTCTCCGAACACAACACAGTCCGCTCCGTAACGAACCAAACTTTCAGAGTGTCAGAAATCACTTTCGTTTTCCTCACTTCCACTTTCCGCATCAGAGCAGATCTCAGATCAGTCACGTTCTGCCCATATTAGCGCTGAACAGCAGGTGACTACATTTCCAGGACGTTTACAAGTTTAGAGGACACTTTTGTATCAAAGTCTGAATCTTTTAATAGTTGCCACGGTCCACGGATACAGAAATAGCAAAGATTAAAAACTACATTTTCCACAAACCACAGTCACTCTAGCATTGTTATCATAAAAGTATAATTATTAGGCCTAAAACTATATATACACGCAAATGTGGCTTTTTAGCGGCTCGGGGCGGTGCCAGACTCGTCATGGCTCATGAATATTAATTACGTAACGTGCCTGTGGCCACACCCGATTCGCGTTAAGCGCATGCGCATTCACCGTCACAGCAGCTGGACGCACGCATCTGTTTTCTAATAAAAATATTTTGCGTTGCTCACCTTCTGCACGCGACTTTCCCTGGAGCTTCAGTGAAGACGTTTGTGGATTTGCGCGTCCCAGTGTTCGCGGCAGCATCTGAGACCGGAGCAGAACCGGTTCGTCTGGGTTTCTCCGAGGTTACCGGGCTTTCCTCTCCGAACGGATCCGTGCTCTCCGGACACTCCTGCTTCCGTGAATTCTGCTCGGACCCCGCAGGTTCGGGATGATGCTGATGAGAGCTTCTCTGGGTCACCACGGGCTTCAGCAGCCAGTCATCCAGAGTCCGGCTGCATCTGGAGTCTCTCATCGGTCGCTTCGCGCGCTTCCCGAGCGGCTCACAGTCCGACATCACGCTCTCCACTCAATCTCAGTTATGAAGATCGCGTTTATGAACGTACAACAGATAATAACACTGTAAAACGACGATCACGTGTTCACGTTACTATTTTACTGCAGCCTCCGCGTTACTGGATCAAACTCCCAGTTAAAGCGCTTCACACTTCCTGTTTTCATGACGTAAAACTCCAGTAGCCAATGAGCGGCCGGTATTCGGCGAGTGGGTGGGGTCAGCGGGTTCATCAGAAGCGCGTGACGTCGGATTTTTGCTATGCCAATAGTAGATTTTCTAATACAAATGAAAATTAAGAATGAGAAAGAGACCCCTAAGAACATTATTGCACAGAAGTGTTTAGATCAGACTTATCCATCGTGGTTACATATATATACTGATGGTTCTAAAGACCCTATCTCTGGCAGAACAGCTGCTGCAGTGTTTATACCAAAGTTTCAAACTAGAATTAAGAAAATAATATCTGATCATACAGCAGAATTAATCGCCTTGGTGGTAGCACTCCAGTGGGTAGAGGAAGCAAAACCAAGTTTAGGTAATGTGTTCTGACTCTCATGCAGCAATATTGAGCCTCGCACGTGGAGTAAAATCATCAAGACATTATATACGAGATTCTTGCAAGTTAGTTAAGGATAAGTAATGTAAGCTTAATAACATGTTTGTGTGTTCCCGCTCATGTGGGAGTGGAGGCTAATGAAGTGGCTGATAAGCAAGCTCTTAAACACAGAAATAGATATTCAAGTGACTCTTAGCAAAAATGAAGTTAAAGGGAAAATTAAAGAATTCATTAAAAAAAATTGGCAAGAAGTATGGGACTGTGATAGCAAGAGCAGACGTGTGTATAATATTCAGCAGCAAGTATGAAATAGAAGAAGTGCTTTGAGGAATAGGAAAGAAGATAGTTATTTCTGGCATCTGAATAGAGCATACTAGATTAAATCTCTCGGTTTAATACAGGACAGCATGAAACAGGTCAATGTATTCTTTGTAATCAGGCAGAAACAGCATCTTTTAATAAAATGTAAAAAAATATGAAAAAAAGGTTAAAACTCATTAAGGAAGTAAGAAACGTGGGTGTTGAATCATTTAATTTGTCAAGGCTTTTGAAAGAGCATGCAGAACAAGGTAAAATATATGGTGCTATTATAAAATACTTTAAAGAAATAGGGTTAATCAGGAGAATTTTTTTTATGTATGTATATGTGTGTGTGTGTGTATATTTTTATATATATATATAATGTTGCCTACAGAGCAAACAGGTCTGTGGACGATGCAGTTAACATGGCAGGCCATCACAGGCACAGTTTCTTCCCTCAGGCCTCTCATGAACACTTGACAATAACTGTGGAACACACACTATTTATTCACTCATACACTTATTTATCTAACACACATACTCAGTCTACATTTCAATTTGCACATAATATACCTGTACATACAACTGTCTATTGTTCTATACCTGGACATACAATTGTCGATTGTCGATTTGTATATTTTTTATTCCTTATTTTACTCGTTCTATTTTTTATTATCTGTGTGTTTTTTGTTCTGTCACTGTCATTCTGTTACACTGTGGAAGCTTCTGTCACGAAAACAAATTCCTCGTATGTGTAAACATACCTGGCAATAAAGCTCATTCTGATTCTGATTATTGGTGCTTCACACTCCAGTCCAGTTGGTGGCGGTAAAAGAAGTTGGTTTGCCATCCGCCATAAAACATTAGAAGAAGAAGAAGTTCGTGACGTCACTGAGACAGTCAAACTTATTTTATTAGATTGTAAAATGTATGAAGAAGAAAGAAGGGAGTTAGAAACACAAAATGGAAAACAAAACATGACAGTGGGAAATCTGCTAGGAAAAACAATGTCTAGGGAAATACATAGTCTCCTAATGAATTATTTGAAAAATACTGGGATAAGTGAAAGAATTTAATAGATATATATAGGGGGGAAAAATATTTATATATATGTAAAAAAAAAAAAATTCTCTCTCTCCTTGTCCTTTCTTTCAAAGTACTGCCCACACTCCAGTCCAGTAGGTGGCGGTAAACCACCTTTAAATTAAATAAAATTAAAAGAAGAAGTGCGTGACGTCAGCTGAGCGCGGTCGGTGTCCGTATGTCTCCCGCTGCTGCGTGTCTCGGTGTTCTGTGCGGGTTACCGGCGGCCGGTAAATCCCGTCTGGCTCGGGAGCTGCGGGGTCGCACACAGACGCGCGGATGGAGGACGCTGCTCGTGACGTATGACGAACTGATACCAGCGCGCGACTGGCAGGAGGTTTGTCTTTCATCTTGTTATAAACATGTTATTGTGTCTCTATTTACAGTGTGCTGGGATGCTGGATAGCAGCCAGAGAGAGAGAGAGAGAGAGAGCGAGAGAGAGAGAGTGTGTGAGTGTGTGTGTGTGTGTGAGTGTGAGTGTGAGTGTGTGTGTGTGTGTGTGTGTGTGTGAGTGTGTACACTTATTGTAACTGAACCTGACAGCCAGTGGTCACTATGCCTGAAAAACATTCACATTTTGTTAATAAGTTGATTTCAATGGGATAAAATATCATCCCACATAATAAATACCGATTATAAAATCAGGCTTTTTGCTCCATCAGAGGCAGTGTGTTCAGCAGAATATGAATGCGAGTCATTGATTTGTTGGCTGGCAGATCTTTTGCTCTCAGCAGCGCTAAAGCACGTTCTGATACTGCTATAGGCATGAGCTGCAGTGTTTGTGAACGCTGGGATTGGTCTGTTGATCTGAGCATATCAATATTGGCAAAAAACTGGCATGAGGAGGGTTTATGACCACATGATCAGTAATAATTGTTCCTGAATCGCTCTGTTAGGGTTAGTTCACACAGATCGTGTTCTTGTGTTCAAAAACAGCTAGCAAAGGAACGAAACAGAAGTTGAACTGTTTTCATATGATATCTCTTGCAACATTTTTTAATATTGCGTCTAGATACCTGTGTTCTGTTCTGTTTGTGTGAACGGCCCCTTACACACTGCCTGCCTTTAATCTACAGCACTTGTGTGTTTTGTTGTATTGTGTGTTGTTTTTTGTTTTTCAGTCTGAATGGAAGCAGCACAGGAAGACGGTTCTGATGTGTCTGGAGAGATTCCTTCATCAGACTCTCTCCGATCAGACTCACACGCTCTCCGATCAGACTCATACGCTCTCCTATCAGACTCAGACTCATACGCTCTCCGATCAGACTCAGACTCCCACACTCTCTGATCAGACTCAGACTCCCACACTCTCTAATCAGACTCACACGCTCTCCGATCAGACTCATAAACTCTCCGATCAGACTCACACGCTCTCTGATCAGACTCAGACTCCCACACTCTCTGATCAGACTCAGACTCCCACACACTCTAATCAGACTCACACGCTCTCCGATCAGACTCAGACTCCCACACTCTCTAATCAGACTCACACGCTCTCCGATCAGACTCATAAACTCTCCGATCAGACTCAAACGCTCTCCGATCAGACTCATAAACTCTCCGATCAGACTCAAACTCCCACACTCTCTAATCAGACTCACATGCTCTCCGATCAGACTCATAAACTCTCCGATCAGACTCACACGCTCTCCGATCAGACTCAAACTCCCACACGCTCTAATCAGACTCACACGCTCTCCGATCAGACTCATACTCATTCACACACACACACACACACACTCACACACACACTCTCACACACACTCTCACGCACACACTCATTCACACACACTCACACTCTCACGCACACACACTCTCATTCACACACACACACTCTCATTCACATACACACGCACACTCTCACACACGCTGTGTGTGTTCTGAATCGATTCAGAAGAGACGTGAATTAATGCACGCGTGTCGCCTGATCCACATATGCATGGATTCCTTTTTGCATGAGCAATTTATGAAATATTAATGCAGAACAGAACGTTTTTATTCACAAACATGTCTGTATTTGTACAAATCGCTGCACAATCATTTCATCCTGAAAGGCATTTGTTTGTGGTTAGTAAGATACATGTATAAAATGTATGCAGTACATGGATAATTGTGCGTGCATCTATTAATCATTTTGAGTCTAATATCATCCCATAGGAAAGTGGGTCACGGTTATAAATACGCCATCAGGATGCTGCAGCGCAGGTGTGCTTCAGTTCATGTTTATTTCCACAGCGCTTTATAAAATACAGAAAATAACTGTTAATATTGTGAAATTCATCAATTATGTGACAAATTCTATTTCATCTGTAAAGCAGGAGACAATAGTGTCATTATTCAGATCCATTCAGTTCATGTTTTGTTCTCATCTGATACTGTCAGTGCATGTGTGTGTGTCTGTGTGTGTGTGTGAGAGAGAGAGTATGTGTGTGTGAGTGTGTGTGTGTGTGTGTGTGAGAGAGAGAGAGTGTGTGTGTGAGAGAGAGAGAGTGTGTGTGTGAGAGAGAGAGAGTGTGTGTGTGAGAGAGAGAGAGTGTGTGTGTGAGAGAGAGAGAGTGTGTGTGTGAGAGAGAGAGAGTGTGTGTGTGAGAGAGAGAGAGTGTGTGTGTGAGAGAGAGAGAGTGTGTGTGTGAGAGAGAGAGAGTGTGTGTGTGAGAGAGAGAGAGTGTGTGTGTGAGAGAGAGAGAGTGTGTGTGTGAGAGAGAGAGAGTGTGTGTGTGAGAGAGAGAGAGTGTGTGTGTGAGAGAGAGAGAGTGTGTGTGTGAGAGAGAGAGAGTGTGTGTGTGAGAGAGAGAGTATGTGTGTGTGAGTGTGTGTGTGTGTGTGTGTGAGAGCAGGGCATGCAGCAGCAGATCGCTCATGTGGCCATGCAGCTGGAACTACAATCGACTGCTGACCTGCAATGCTGCTCGTCTGAAGGAGTCCGGACGGTCCTTCATTAAAGAGGCCTGCATGGCCAAGTACTTCACCGCGGAGGTCAGTCCAGCACTCACGCCTCATCTGAAAACTGCCACGGAAAATGAATTTGGAATTTATATCTCTCAGTTCAGATTTGTACAAAAAAAGTCTGAATTGTGAGATAAAGAGTCACAAAGTCACCTTTTTTAATTTGTATTATTCTGTGGCAGAAACGAGCTGCGATGCTGTTCTGAGATCAGTGTGTTGCATCGAGTGGATGGGCGGCGTGGGCTTCACCAGACTATCCCATCGAGAAGTACTACAGAGACTGTAAGATCGGTGAGTGAAGCACAGGCGTGTGTCATGAAGAAACGCTGCTCTCATCAGAAACGAGTTTGACATTGACAGACTGAACCGTTTCTGCAGGAACCAGCAACAGCTGAGCACCATGGCCAAGATGATCGACCAGGAATATGTCGGATTAACATCTGTGTGTCACATACACCAGACGAGCTAATTGAGCTGTTAATAAGATGTATGCTGTAGTTTTCATGTATTAAACATGTTGATGCTGTTTCTCAGCTCGAGGATCTCCTCTGGTGAGATTCACACAGCGATCGCGTAATAAGACTCTTTTCTGTAACGGAACTGTGTTGGACTCTTAATGGATCATTTGATAGTTCTCTAGTTATTTGTGTTGTAAGACTCTTTACATCATATAAATAAATTATATCGCAGCAAATGAGTTGAAGTCTGTTTTTATGAAGTCTTTTCACTTTTAAAATGAAACTATCGTTAGACTTGGTTTATATTCCTGTTAGTTTTTGATGGATTCGGTGTCTTATTGCTCGCTGCCGGCTGCTGATCTGAGATCGGTGGGTCTGGTGTTTGTGTGGCTGAACCGGAGCTGAATAAACCTCATGAACTGGTCTCGTGTGTGCTGTCTGGTTTGAGCAGCAGAGGGCAGCGCTGGTCTCTTGTGGTCTCTTGTGGTCCAGCAGCAGCTCACCATCAGCTCTGGTGTGAGTTTAATGTAGTTTACTGTAAGGTCTGTGATTTCACTCTCATTACTGCTGCTCAATAAATCCACACAGACCCCGTCTAAAAACAAACTAAATCACTAGTGAAATTATACAGATATTTAGGCAGAAAGACTTAATAACAGAATATTATTCCTAGTAACAAATAGTAAAAACAGTGTTTTATGTCATACTTTGATGTTTATTTCTTTTCCTCCTGATATTTCCTCATGCTTGATCTAAATGACCAGCACTAGTACACTTGTCTCGCAGTGCACTGCACGAGGTTCACTCTTCATGTTTCTGTCGAGTCTGTGACGGAAACACTGCACGCATGCGGAGTCTGACAGCGCTCGCAGCGGAAATATGAACGTGTTCATAAAAACATAAATCTCTTACACACACACTCTCTCTCTCTCACACACACACTCTCTCTCTCTCTCACACACACACACACACCCACCCCTCTCTCTCTCTCTCTCTCTTTACCTTTTGATTGTCATCATCATCATCTCTCAGCGCGCGGCAGAATCGCGTCAGTTCTTCTCATATGGATCCGCGCTGCGCTTCTCACTTCAGACTGGAGTAACTTTCTTCTTCATCATCATCAGTGACAGTCTCACCGATGGAGGAAAAAACACAAGAAGTGAAAGATTCTCCGTTTTCCATCAGGAACCTGCTGAACAAACCCGAGAAACCCAGAGCTCACATGAATGTCCCGGATCTCAGCTTCCTGCGGCTCGGACCCTGGTGCTGCGCCGGCGGACACCCGAGCACCCCCGCGGGTGAGAACCTGCAGCCGCTCTTTACACCCATTAGTACTAGTATTAGTATTAGTATTAGTATGAGTATGTGTTCA
Source organism: Sinocyclocheilus rhinocerous (assembly GCF_001515625.1). Classification (NCBI taxonomy): domain Eukaryota; kingdom Metazoa; phylum Chordata; class Actinopteri; order Cypriniformes; family Cyprinidae; genus Sinocyclocheilus; species Sinocyclocheilus rhinocerous. The sequence goes on along the minus strand of NW_015643040.1, from coordinate 261,382 downwards.
CAGACCTGTAGGAAATGAGCTGAGATCACCCGCTGATTTAAGACACTGAAGAGTTCATTCTGGTAATCACGAAAGCGTTTAAACTGGTCAAAAGTACAGTGTTTTGTGTGTTTTGTGTGTCGAGCAGCAGCTGGAATCAGAGACTCCACAGAAGCGGAGGATGAGGAGGTTGTTCTGGAGGACTCGGACTCGGACGAGCAGAAGAAGCTGTGCCGCAAGAAGAAGACCAGGACCGTGTTCTCCCGCGCTCAGGTGTTCCAGCTGGAGTCCACCTTCGAGCTGAAGCGCTACCTGAGCAGCTCGGAGCGGGCCGGCCTGGCCGCGGCGCTGCAGCTGAGCGAGACGCAGGTGAAGATCTGGTTCCAGAACCGCAGGAACAAGTGGAAGAGACAGATCTCCGCCGAGCTGGAGGCCGCCAGCCACGGGCACGCGCAGAGGACCGTGCGCGTGCCCGTCCTCTACCACGAGCACGCGGGGCTGGCCTTCACGCACGCGCTTTATTACCCGCACGCGCTGATCAGACCCGTGTGAGAGAGACTCGACTAACCAGCTAACTAACCAGCTAACTAACCCATCAGAGCGTGCATCCTCTGATCCAGGAGTTCAACTCTGTCAGGAACCTATTTTTATTAGAACAAATCTTGCTTTGCTGAGGAAGAGCACTTGGGTCCGCTAATGACAGGTGCAGCTGTTTATTATTATTAGTATTATTGTTATTATCATTATTATTATTATTTTCCCATACCTGTCTCTTCCGCACTAAAGTGGCTCAGTCTCGGTTCTTGTGTAAAACAAGGGAAGGCTGGAAACACAATGTTTTGGGGGTTTTCTGTGTATTTTCATGTTCTTTTTACATCCAGATACATTTCAGGACTCCAGTGTTGTACTGAATCTAATTGTTATTGACTTTATTTCTCAGTCTGAATGTTCACATGCACTAGTAAATATCTATTTTATTCTCCGACAAACGCCTGAAATTATGAATTATGAGGTTTGTGAAATAATCGGTGAGTTTGTCTGGGCTTTAGAGGATTTTTATATGATCATGAGTAAATGTTCATTATTGAATGTGTTTGTGATTCTGAAGATGCGACTTAATAAAGCGCTTCTATTGTAATTATGAGCTACTCTTGTATTTTCTTTATTTTAATTTATTATCTCATTATTTATCTTTAATAATATAGACAACAGAGAATAGAAATCATCATACAGTGTGTTTTTATGAACGCGCGGGTTTTACGCATTTGCTAAAATTATATTATAACCTTAATTAAAACATGTAATTATCATTCTGTCAAAGAATTTCAGTCATTCGCCGCGTTCAATAAAATCTGATGTTTAAACAATCGATTAATGCTTTAATGAGGAGAAATATGAGTTTGATTCACTGCGCATTATGATAATTATAGTTTGATTCTCGTGAATTATTCTTCTCTCGCAATGTTTACCAACAACAGGTTACGGCGCGCAAAATAAATCAGCTGAATTAATATTTAATTTCTTAGTATTAATAGCATTTATATTTTCGGAAATTCGTGAATTTTCATTATTACAAATATTCTCTGTAAAACCGCACAAATATTAAAATCTTAATGTAGCCTTCATTTAACTACAAATGCGTAAGAATTCGCTTCATGTATAATAATAATATCAGTAAATAATCAGGGTTTTAGATCTTAAACTGGACCAATCGCTACGAAACCATGTCTGCATGCTGCATCTGACCCAGCTGTAAAGGCAAAAGACTATATGCATTATTACAGTCATAATTTACATTTAATCATTTAGCAGATGCTTTTATCCAAAGCGACTTACACTTGCGGAATAAAGCGATTCTTCTTAAAGAGAAGTGCTGAGATACCGAGTTTTAGGCATTGTTCAAATAAGTACAAGCTAGAAAGGGAAGGAATAAATAAAGAGAAAGACAACTTTTTTTTTTTTTTAAAGATAGACTAATTCACATCAGATTTTCATAAGCGACTGGCTGGAAACCAGCGTGCGCGGCACGGGATCATCTTCCAACAAAAGAGGAGTATTATTATTATTATTATTATTATTATTATTAGCAGCCTACAGTAGCGTGTCCTCTGATGCCGAGAGTCTGACGAAGCAGCTGCAGAACTGTGAAAGAGCTTCAGCATTTTCAGAAGTTCAGAATTAATAACCAATATTCATGAAGCTCGACTGCATATTAAACACTCTCCACACAAATTCTACATTTTGTCTCCCGGAGTTGTTTTACATGTTTAAGATATTTTCATGGTTAGTTTTTATATTTTCCTGAAGATTAGCTTCACATGTCTGTATTCTCGCAGATGCAGTGATTAAAGCAGGAGCACAGAGAGAAGAGACACGCTAGAGGAGGAAGAGGATGATGAAGAGGATGAAGGGGCGCCTGGAACAAGCTTTAAATAGGGCTGTGCTCAAAATATCAACAGAGCAATACACCGTGACGCATTGCTTGCTGCTTCGCGAGTTCTGTATTGATACAGCAGCAGTGACGCAGTTCTGAAAAAGAAATAGAACAGAAAAGACCATTTTACGTTTAAAAGTTACAGAAATTTGTCTTTGCACCTCTTAATTACTCTGGAATTACAAACTGAATATTGATATTATTATTATTATTATTGAGTTTACAGCGTATGGTGGTTTTGCTGTTGTAAACACTACTGTTGCTGTTGTAGAAAAAAATATTTCTGTCTTATTTAAAATATAATTATATTATAATCCTGTTCTGAATTTATTCACATAATTTTTTGAATGAGAATGATAATAAAAACAGGATGGATAAGTATAATTCGGAGGATGAGAAAACTGTGATAATAATTTTTAAGGCACTCTACGTTTTTTAAATAAATACTGTAGTAATAATAATAATAGTTCAAAGTATGAATAGTTTTTAGTCAGATAACATTAAAAAGACCAGACCCGTCGACACACTTTAAACTTTTCCCAATCAAACCGCAAGAACCAAAGAGAACAGGCTTTGTTTATATTGCTGTGTGTACAACTACATTAGCTGCGTTTTTAATATTTAATAAATATTTAATTTTAATAAAATGTAAATTGGTCCCCAGCGCTTTATTCGGGCAGGTGTGTTCACGAAGAGGTTTAAGATTTAAATCCAGACACAGGATCATAGTCTTTGCTTAACCTGAGGCTTTATTTGTGTGTAACATGCGGAGAAGTAAACATGTGTTTCATTCATTCTCGAAGCAGAAGAAGAATAACGTATGACCTGCAGGAACACCAGTATCTGCTGTAGCTGAGCTGAATAAAACAGCAGAAACCTTTAAACTGATGAAACATGACCACAATAAACACACGACTGCGAAAATACATGGTTTATGTGTGTTTTTCAAGTCATCTCCAGGTAATAAATAAATTAACTATATGAATATAGTCTACTGATCGACATATCATTTAGTATAGAAACTATAAAATATATTTCCTGCCCTCTTCTGTGTTCGTAGCCTTTATAAACCAATCATAAAATTGTCATTAGGAAAATACTGAACACAAATATTATAGCCCCTTGCTGCAGCTTCCACAGGCTACACACAACAATATAATCAGCAGCTGTGCATGCTGGCTTCATGTAGCTCTTGTCAAATAATAATAATTTAATAATGTAAGTAAACAAGCACAGCGCTTCAGCCGCGGACGTTATTGAAAGCAAGGCAGAGCGCGCTAAATACCAGAGATCCCGGATGAGAGCGTCAGGTGAAAGGTCGTCATGTGGATCATTTTATTTACAGCTAAATTATTATTCATTAATTTTACTAATAGTTAGATTGGGCAGGCCTTCACAAAAGGGCGTTTAATTACAAAAATGGCTTGACAAAAGGGCACTTTGGGCATCAAGGGGAAAGGGAAGGTGCTCAAGCACGGAATAGAGCATAAACCTTTATTGGATTTAATTTAATATAACTAAAGAAGCCCAGAAGTACCATTGAATTACCCAAACGCCCCCCTTATTTTGTTATATCATGTAAATGATGACATAATTCCATATCATAGTATCACAATCAGAGACAGAATGTGATTAAACTCGGGCAGGTTCTTAGTTATTATTCAGTGAACATCATAGAATTATATTGGCAAATAAATAAAAACATGCTGACTAATGACTGACAGTAAATATCATCTCAGACAAATATAACGCTGATGAAAACAACTATAATTCCTCGTTTTATTCTTAGAAATGTAGCACAAATGTTTTATCTGCGATGATCGCATTGATTAAATTAAAACACTCATCTTCAACAGGCGGAAATGCACAACATCTCGCGATTTTTTGTTGTTTCGTGTCCTCGCTCGTGCCCGGAAGTAAATCCTTGTAACCAATCATTGCTAAAGAACGTTAGAGGGAGTTTTGAAACGGACCAATGAGAGCAGAGCTCTGCTGTGAACGCGTCCAATCAGAGAAGAGCGTCGATGAGCGGCAGAGCGGCAGCAGAGAAGAGCGGCGCGGTGAGATTTAACGGAAATTCTGCTTATTTTAATAAACTATTATGTGAAATAAAACGATCAGCTGTGTTTCAGAGAGCTTATCACAGCGGAAGTTTTAGTTCTGAATACAAACGCGGCGGTTAGCATGTGATGTGTAGAGTTTAAATTCAGTCATAATGTCGGTTTAACGTTACTCGAGTTTAGTTCCTGAGTCATCCTACAATCCTTTAGGCTTATATGATGCTGCTGACATTTACACTCACGTACATATTAAGAGAAAGAACAATATGTGAATAAACGTACTTTGTTTCTTTCTTTAGCTCGTCTTCAACACCCATCTGCTGTACAGCGCGCCTCTGGGGACATTCTAAAACGCTTGACGTGATGTTATTCACTTTACCCGTGGATTAAGGGCTCGTTCTTTTGACTGTAGTTAGTGTTTATTACAAGTAAGGTTTGACAGAAATTTGGGTTTCCCTGGTCTGTGTTTAGTTACGTTAAGCGTTTTTCATGTTTTAGAATGTCCCCGCCTCTGTTTCAGGTCTAACGTTACACGCTGTCTCAAATAAATGGCATTTCTTACGTTTTTTCTTTCTTTCAGTATTTATTAATCCTTATTTATTTCAATTACAGCTTCTGGATGTTTTTTACATATAAAAATAGCTTACATATAGACTAATGTTATTAATGTATCGTTTTTAATGTAAACTTGTTTATATTTTTACCTTTAGTATACGTGAGGCAAAAGAAGTTAGAATGACGGATATATTAAAATTCATAGCATGTAAACAAGTTCTGCTCGCGTATTTGAAGGTTTCTATTGGATGATTTAGGGTAAACGTCATATTATGCGACTACACATTACTTTACAGAGAGTTTACGAACTACTTGTTACGTCCTGCCTTACGAACAACTGGTGCAACCAAATAATGTATAGATTTAGTTACAAACTAGCTAGTAGTTACTAAGCATCAAGTGTAAACTTAACGTTCTAATTTAAGTAAGAACTTACTAATGGCTGGTGCAACCCTACCCGGATCACACACGTGACCTGAGGAATCAGCACAAACACACACTCCGTGCAGGAGCTGATGATGTAATGCGTGTGTGTGTGTGTGTGCTCTCAGATGACCGGAGCCAATGAGTTCAAGCTGACCCAGGGTCCGGAGGACAGCGTCTCGGCTGTTAAGTTCAGCCCGAGCTCGGCTCAGTTCCTGCTGGTGTCGTCGTGGGACTGTACGGTCCGTCTGTTCGACGTCAGCGCTAACAGCATGAGGATGAAGTACCAGCATCTGGCGCCGGTGCTGGACTGCGCTTTCTATGTGAGGAGCATCACTGTAGAAACACTGGAGATTCACGGATTCATTCACTGCTGTGTTTGAACTCTGTCTCGTGCCGTTTCAGGATCCGGCTCACGCGTGGAGCGGCGGTCTGGACAACCAGCTGAAGACGCACGATCTGAACACGGATCAGGGTGAGTTTAAACACCAGACGCTGGCAAGTAAACGATCACGCTGGTGTGTGACTGTATCTGTGCTCTTCGTCAGACACGATCGTGGGGACGCACGATGCTCCCATCCGCTGTGTGGAGTACTGTCCGGAGGTCAACGTGATGGTGACGGGCAGCTGGGACATGTCTGTGAGGCTCTGGGACCCCAGAACGCCCTGCAACGCCGGGACCTTCACGCAGCCCGAGAAGGTGAGCAGACGTGAGGGACACAGCGGCTCTGGCGCAGGAGCGGCTCTGATCTGTGTCTGTGTTTCAGGTCTACAATCTGTCTGTGACTGTGTTTCAGGTCTACAATCTGTCTGTGACTGTTTCAGGTCTACAATCTGTCTGTGACTGTGTTTCAGGTCTACACGCTGTTTCAGCTGTCTGTGTTTCAGGTCTACACGCTGTCTGTGACTGTTTCAGCTGTCTGTGTTTCAGGTCTACACGCTGTCTGTGACTGTTTCAGCTGTCTGTGTTTCAGGTCTACACGCTGTCTGTGACTGTTTCAGCTGTCTGTGTTTCAGGTCTACACGCTGTCTGTGACTGTTTCAGCTGTCTGTGTTTCAGGTCTACACGCTGTCTGTGACTGTTTCAGCTGTCTGTGTTTCAGGTCTACACGCTGTCTGTGACTGTTTCAGCTGTCTGTGTTTCAGGTCTACATCTGTGTTTCAGGTCTACACGCTGTCTGTGTTTCAGGTCTACACGCTGTCTGTGACTGTTTCAGGTCTATACGCTGTCTGTGTCTGTGTTTCAGGTCTACACGCTGTCTGTGACTGTGTTTCAGGTCTACACGCTGTCTGTGTTTCAGGTGTCTGTGTCTGTGTTTCAGCTGTCTGTGGCTGTGTTTCAGGTCTACACGCTGTCTGTGGCTGGAGACCGGCTGATCGTGGGGACGGCGGGGCGGCGTGTGCTCGTCTGGGATCTGAGGAACATGGGATACGTGCAGCAGAGACGAGAGTCCAGCCTGAAATACCAGACGCGCTGCATACGAGCTTTCCCCAACAAACAGGTCAGACACACACAGACTAGTTTGACAAATTCAGTTTCCATGGGTTTGTTAAAAATGTTTTTCTTTATCATCATGGATGAAAGGCAATCATTTTATAGCAGTTAGTGAGCTAAACACACAATAGAAAATAAGCATTTATCAGTACAATCTTTTGCATCACCCTGTTCACATGCACTAGTTACCACAGGGTTAAATCAGACTGTAAACAATGGAGTGACACATTATTCATAAAAATTGATGCAAATGTAATAAATTTTTATTCATGTATGGTACTTGTCAAAAATTTTGAAACAATGATTTTTAAATGTTTTGTAATGAAGTCTCTTCTGCTTATCAAGGCTGCATTTATTTGAGCAAAAATACAGTAAAAATTCTGAAATATTATTATAATGTAAAACAGCTGTTTTCTATGTGAATATCTGTTAAACTCTAATTTATTTCTGTGATCAAAGCTGAATTTTCAGCATCATTACTCCAGTCTTCAGTGTTGCTGATTTGCTGGTGCTCAGTTACTTATAATGGTACTGATTATTTTCAATGTTAAAAATATAAATATTTTGTGAAACTTTTTTCTGGATTCTTTGATGAATAGAAAGTTCAAAAGAACTTTTTTTTTTTTAATCTTTAGAAATGTCTTTACTGTCACATTTTATCAATTTAATGCATCCTTGATGAATAAAAGTATTAATTTATATGAAAAAATACACGCACCCTAAAATATTAAATTGTAGTACTTCACGGTTTCCACAAGAATATTGTGCAGCACAACTGTTTTCAACTGATAATAATCAGAGATGTTTCTTGAGCAGCAAATCAGCATATTAGAATGATTTCTGAAGATCATGTGACACTGAAGACTGGAGTAATGATGCTGAAAATACAGCTGCGCATCACAGAAATACATTACAGTTTAACAGATATTCACATAGAAAACTGCTGTTTGAAATTATAATAATATTTCACTGCTTTTACAGTATTTCTGATCAAATAAATGCAGCTTTGGTGAGCAGAAGAGACGCCATTCAAAAGATTTAAAAGTTGTAATGTTTCCGAACTTTAGACAAGTACTGTAGTTCGTTTCCATTTCAATTCAAATTGAATTTTGTCTCACACACACATCCATACATAATACGATGTGCAGTGAATTTTTTTTCTCTATGCACATACATAAATTAACATAAGAATAATATAGAAAAACTCTCAAATATTCAAGGACACTAATAGTGCTGGGCAGTATGACCAAAAATTTATATCACGGTATTTTTCAAAATTATACCGGTTTCACGGTACATGATGGTATTTTTTCTTCATGCATGACCGGGTGTTAAGCATATCTTCTACTGATTGAGACCCATACGAGTAAAGTCCACGGTATAGCCTCAGAGCCTGTGTTTCCCCGGCAGACTTCTGCCATTCCATGAGGGTTACAATCACCTCCAATTTTCCATATGAACCTAAACTGATGTTCACATGTGTATTTACTTCCGAAACCTCCTTCGGGAAGGATGGGGCTTCCGCAGCGTCCCTGTTCCAAGTGGAACGGTTACGTTTTCCCAGTGTTATCCAATCTCACTGAGTGGGTAGAGCTACAACAACGGTGAATGGTCTTCTTGTTGCAAGCCCCGGCCTACACTAAAAAGGGGCGCAGGTGACTCGCACAGGGCACTGGAAGGGGCAACATCCATGGCGCTTTGGTAGGGAATCCCAATTCGTTGGTCACGACGTGACTCGTAGTGACCGACTGAAAGGAAATGTCTCGGTTACGCATGTAACCCTCGTTCCCTGAAGGAGGGAACGGAGACGTCACGTCCCGTCGCCACGGCTGCTGTACCACCGCT
>NW_015643040.1:252244-252581 GCF_001515625.1 Sinocyclocheilus rhinocerous | reverse complement strand
GAAGTAGATTGGTCTCTCGAAGCGAGATCCCAATTCGTCGGTCACGACGTGACGTCTCCGTTCCCTCCTTCAGGTAACCGAGACTATTTTCTATGTCAGGCTTTACGGAGTTAAACTGGAGTGTGTGTGTGTGTGTGCGTGTGCGTGTGTGTGTGATTGTGTGTGTGTGTTTCAGCCCTGTCCAGACGTCTACTGGTTTCCAGCATTCTCTGACAGAATGTGTGATGAGCTTGTGGAGACCATGGAGGATTTCGGTGGATGGTCTGGAGGAAGACACAACGTCAGTGACCTCAGCGTGTGTCTGTGTGTGTGTGTGTGTCAGTGTGTGTGTGTGTCC
>NW_015643040.1:244983-252064 GCF_001515625.1 Sinocyclocheilus rhinocerous | reverse complement strand
CAGCCATGTTTGACCAAATCTTAGATTGTCTGATTCGGTCTGATATCCTACATGTGAATAATCCCGCCCACTATAAAGTGGTACTGAACTGCAGTGGAAACGCAAACCGTGCCGAGCTGAACCGTGCCGTACTGAGTCGTACCACGCAGTGGAAAAGCGCCATTTGTGGCGGTCAATGTGGATATTGTGGATGAGTTCTTCTGTCATCACGTTCTATTAGTTCTACAGCTTCAGTTTCGGAACTTTCACGCTTAGTAACACATACAGCTGTTCCCTCACCACAGTGCAGCAGTGAAAAGAGACCCCTTTCAAACAGTGTCACGTTCCGAACGTTGTTTAAGTGACATACACCGGTATTGCGGTATTTTAAAAATTCATATCATAACAAAAATAAACACCGGTATTCGGTATGAACCGGTATACTGCCCAGCACTAGACACTAAAGCAATAAGCCCCAGGAATCTGTAGTTTAGTGATTTCAGAACAACTGAACTGGCTCAGCCAATCATAATCCAGGACTGAAACTATCTGTTTTATTAATAAATGATAGGTTAATTATCAGTGGGGTATAGATGTGAAGCACTCCTCCCTGTAGGAGTGTTTGGTTAGACTGGCGTCGGTCATGTTGACGAGGTGTGTGTGTTTTCAGGGTTACGTGTTGAGCTCCATCGAGGGCAGAGTCGCTGTGGAGTATCTGGACCCCAGTCTGGAGGTGCAGAAGAAGAAATACGCCTTCAAGTGCCACAGACTGAAGGAGAACGGCATCGAGCAGGTCTTTCCGGTCAACGCCATCTCCTTCCACAGCGTCCACAACACGTTTGCCACCGGTACCCATCCACATACTCACGCCACGCTCTTTATTACTGTTACTGCCAGAATTACTCGAATGTTTGCTTATTAGCTTTCATTAAACTAGAGAATATTTGTATGCAGATTATGAACAGATGCAGTGTTCAGTAGCATATTAGTGTGAGTCTGGAGTTTGCCTGACCAGTGATGGATGGGAAACCTGTTTGAAACAGTCATTATTTTGTGGTGCAGAGACCACATTGAAAATTTGCACTTTGATAAATGTCTTTAATTCATCACAGGATCATTTAAAAATGAACCAGTGAATACAAAAAATTATTTACAAGTTCAGAGAAACAGTGAAGTTACAGAATGTAAAATAAACACTTTCCCTTATACATGCAGTTTTTGTTGGTGTAACCCACTGACTCAGACTGAGAAATGACTTTGTGTGTGTCCGTGTGTCTGTCTGTCCGTGTGTGTGTGTCTGTCTGTCTGTCCGTGTGTGTGTGTGTGTGTCTATCTGTCTGTCTGTGTGTGTGTCTAAGGGGTAGGGTTAGGTGTAGGGTTTGTGTAGGGCAATAGAAAATACAGTTTGTACAGTATAAAAACCATTACGCCTATGGAATGTCCACATTTAGATAGCTAAGTAAACGTGTGTGTGTGTGTGTGTGTGTATCAGGGCGGAGGCTGTCGGTTCCTGCGTTACGACTGTACGGTCGAGTCTCCCAGGAAGGGCTGGTCGTTCATACATCCGGGCCGTCTGACGCACTATCACGAGGGGCTTCCCGTCACGCGAGGAACACGATACATCATGGTGTCATTCGTTGACCCTTGAAGCTCACGTGAACTCTGTCTGTCTGTGTGTGTGTTTGTGTTTGTTTCTCTGTAAATTAACAAACGAGAGGTTACATATGAGCGGATCGTCACAGATCCGAGGCCAGACATTCACTCCTTCAACACAAATCAACCTTAAAGCTTGATGAGAAGAGTATTTTTACTTGATTTCATAGAATAATTGAATCACAGATGTTTTTTTTAAAGAGCTTTAGTCCTCAATTAGCTTTTGTACTCGAGCTTTGTACAAACCGCTTTAAATTATTTGTTGCCTTTTGGAAATAAATATTGGAAACAAGCTGGTGTCATTCACTCTATTATTACTTTAAGTTCTAAAAGTAGATTCTTTATAATTTTTCCAGAATCGTATGTAATTTAAAGCACAAATTGAGCAGTTAAATTATCATGTAGTAGCGATTGAATGAAATCACATTAATATGATGTGCATGATCTGTGAAGTTTAAATTTGTCACTGGACACAAATATTGAACAATGTTGAATCAACACAAAACTTATTTCCTCTTGTCATAAAATGTTAATGAGGTTTAGTGACTTTTCCATCCTTAGGTAAACAGTGCTGCTGTTGCAAGGTAGGAAAACTCGTCAGATTTAATCGGGAATCCTTATGAAACTAATGACTGTCAGTTTTCACCTGAGATTTGGAGCCAAATTACAGGAGGGTAAAAATGACTTCAGAAAGATGGCAGCAGCATTGTTATCTTCACAGAGAGTTCAGTAGCTCACTTAGTAAAATCTGTGGACTGTGTCAATCTGTGTTGCATTAAATGCCAATGGTGACACTTCAAAAATGAGAAAAAAGCACTTTTGTGTGTGAAGTATGAGTGTAAGGGATTATCAAAAATAGAATAAATGTAGGGCGGGACTTGGTTCTATCATACGATGCTGATTGGACGTTGAGATGTGGGCGTGGCTCTCTAAAGTGGAGGCGAGTGCGGAGGATTGTAAGTAATCCTGCATCAGGTCAATAACGCATTCATCCGCATCCTTTAAGTTTCAAGGCAAGGCAAGTTTATAGCACATTTCATACACAATTGTAATTCAAAGTGCTTTGCATAAAAGGAAGTAAAATAATCATAAAAAATATGATAAGTAACAATAAAAACAAGGAATTTAAAAACGTACAATTATTTAAAGATTGATTTAAAATACAGTGCAATCAGTTCGGACATCGCACAGTATGCATTCACCTTGAGAACTTCATCTTTGTTTCCAAATGCAATGACTTCAGTTTTTTCCTTGTTTAACTGAAGAAAGTTCTGGCACATCCAGCTGTTATATTGGAAACAAGCTGGTGTCATTCACTCTATTATTACTTTAAGTTCTAAAAGTAGATTCTTTATAATTTTTCCAGAATCGTATGTAATTTAAAGCACAAATTGAGCAGTTAAATTATCATGTAGTAGCGATTGAATGAAATCACATTAATATGATGTGCATGATCTGTGAAGTTTAAATTTGTCACTGGACACAAATATTGAACAATGTTGAATCAACACAAAACTTATTTCCTCTTGTCATAAAATGTTAATGAGGTTTAGTGACTTTTCCATCCTTAGGTAAACAGTGCTGCTGTTGCAAGGTAGGAAAACTCGTCAGATTTAATCGGGAATCCTTATGAAACTAATGACTGTCAGTTTTCACCTGAGATTTGGAGCCAAATTACAGGAGGGTAAAAATGACTTCAGAAAGATGGCAGCAGCATTGTTATCTTCACAGAGAGTTCAGTAGCTCACTTAGTAAAATCTGTGGACTGTGTCAATCTGTGTTGCATTAAATGCCAATGGTGACACTTCAAAAATGAGAAAAAAGCACTTTTGTGTGTGAAGTATGAGTGTAAGGGATTATCAAAAATAGAATAAATGTAGGGCGGGACTTGGTTCTATCATACGATGCTGATTGGACGTTGAGATGTGGGCGTGGCTCTCTAAAGTGGAGGCGAGTGCGGAGGATTGTAAGTAATCCTGCATCAGGTCAATAACGCATTCATCCGCATCCTTTAAGTTTCAAGGCAAGGCAAGTTTATAGCACATTTCATACACAATTGTAATTCAAAGTGCTTTGCATAAAAGGAAGTAAAATAATCATAAAAAATATAAGTAACAATAAAAACAAGGAATTTAAAAACTTACAATTATTTAAAAATTGATTTAAAATAGTTAAGAATAGAAAATAATTATCCATAAAATACAGTGCAATCAGTTCGGACATCGCACAGTATGATTGGCAGAGGGAGTCATTTGGAGATAAGGCTAAGTAAATCTGGGTATCATCAGCATAGCTGTGAAAGGCAATTTGGTTCTTTCTCATTATTTGATTTAGTGGGAGCATATACAGGCTAAACAAGAGCGGTGGAAGGATTGAGCCTTGTGGGACGCCGCACCTCACAGGTTAGTTGTTCTTCATTGGCGTCACACCAGACTGTCAGTCACTTAATAACATTTACGAGTAGTGATGAGTTTAATCAGTAGAGAGGGGCGGAGCTATTGACGTGCGTATGTGTGTCATTATGTTCTCCATCACAGACACACACACACACACTTGCTCCAGTGATGGCTTTGGTGTTTCTCCGGTGGATCTGTAGGCTCCTGACGCTCCTGGTCGTTTCTCACAGTGTGTGTGTGATATTTTATTACACAGCTGACACACACTCATCCAGGTGAGCGCATTAACTCTTCAGCTTCTTCTCTGATCATCAGTCATATCATCCTGCGAGTCACTGCGATGAGTTTTCCTTCTGAAAATCAAAATGTAATTTAATAAGTGCTCTACTTTGAAGAAATAACTAAGCCTAAGATACAGAATTTAAGTGAATGCAGTATATTTACATTTTCCATGACTCTAATATGATTATAATAATCATTCTTCTTGTCATTGTGAACGACTGTGCCGTGTAAGAAACGCACGGTGTGTCGATTTAGATTTTTATCTCTTAATGTTTTCCTGAAGTATTTTAAATCGCGTGTGAAAACGCCTGGTATGATGAAACACAACTCTCTAATTACGTATTTCATTTTTCAAATGTATTTACGAAGTTGGTTTCAAACACCCAGTTCAAAACGGTCTTAAATCGCTCAAAATCATGTCCGCGCCGATTTTATTTAAATGTCAATAAGAGAGTTTTTTTTTTTTTTTTTTTTCATTTTTGTGGATGTATAAAGTCACCTTTGGCGATTAATGGGAGATTTTATTAAGTGACTTTTTAGCAGCAGCCTCATAAATCTACCAGCCACAACAGCGCCAAAAATGATAATATTGCAAAACATTTAGTAAAGAAAAAATTACAAATAAAAATAAAAATCAAGGGTTAGGGTTCTGTAAAGAAAAACATAAAAAGGTATGAAAAGCACAAATAAATTTCACCTGAATTCATACAGGTGCTCTAGCAGAGGAACAACTTGAAAATGATTCACTAACCACAAACAAAGCTTCATGTATAGCACACTATTTGCATTTCCGACCACTACTTTAAATATGTGTTTATCTTTCTTACAGTCAATGTGACTTCAGACATTCGTTTTGGACCGCTGTACATTACATGCGTCTTGTTAGTTTTTTTATGATTTTGATCTTGATTGCGTCTGATGTCGTTCTGTAGGCAAATATTGACTTTTTTCCTGCATTTCCTGCAGTGATGCTTTTGAGTGTCATGTTCAACATCAATAAAACATAGCTTTGTTGTAATTTGCATATGGATATGTTCCTAAATCAATATTCATTCAAACAGTCCAGGAACTTCCTTACGTAAAAAAAACCCGCAGGCGTAAGCAGATGATATGCTACTCGGAGACGCTGTGATAACGAGGTGTGTGTGCGAGATAAAGACTGTTATCTAAAGAATCTGAACTCTCTCTCTCTGTCTCTCTGTCTCTCTCTCTCTCTCTCTGACGCTGTGATAACGAGGTGTGTGTGCGAGATAAAGACTGTTATCTAAAGAATCTGAACTATATATGGCCCAGTGGTAGAGCATTGCTCTAGCAGCGCAAAAGGTCATGGGTTCGATTCCCAGGGAACACACATACTGGTAAAAAATGTGTAGTCTGAATGCACTGTAAGTCGCTTTGGATAAAAGCGTCTGCTAAATGCATAAATTTAATTTAATTTAAACCAGACAGAGCGAGGCGTTTTTTAGCGTTCAGCGGCTCGCTGTCATCAACTATACCGCCTTTTATTGAACACTGTTCTGTGGGAAAATACATCGTAAAAGTATATTCTTGTTATGAAACCGTTTAGAAAATGTTTCTTTAGTAGACAATCATTGACGATGTAACCTGGCTATAAATATTGCTTTTAATATATTTTAACAATTGAGTAAACCATTTGGAAACAATTGTTTTTATGTCAGGCCAAATTTATTTGTATAGCGCTTTTTACAATAATAGGTATTCTTTTAAATCATGTTAATGTTTATTTGATATAGCCTATGTATCATATGTATTCGATGATGATAATGAAGGCGCTTTGTATAGAAAACCATACTTAATTGCAACAATTTATGATTACTCGAGTTATTAATTCATATATTAGCCTACTCCGCATTTCTTGAGGCAGTTCAGTTAGTTTCTTCTCTTCGGGTTTGAGAGACAGAATATGCGCAGCCATTTATGTAAATACAGTCCCAATGTAATCTTAGAATAAAGATATCTAGCACTCTCTATTCTAATTCTATTCTTTAACAGACTTGCACTCTATTCATTTACTAACTGCTTGTTTTCTTTAAAAAAAAAACTTACACTAGCTTCTCTATTCTGTTTGTATTCGGTCTATTTGTTTTATTTTTATTTATTATACAATTAACAAAAAGCAAAAAAGGCCTCTAACACTCTATTCTATGCTCTTTTCTTTTTCTATTCTATCTGTATTCTTTTTATTTATTATATATTTTAAAAAAAAAACTTGCTACGCTGAGACTTGTTATAGCACTTGCGTATCA
Source organism: Sinocyclocheilus rhinocerous (assembly GCF_001515625.1). Taxonomy (NCBI): domain Eukaryota; kingdom Metazoa; phylum Chordata; class Actinopteri; order Cypriniformes; family Cyprinidae; genus Sinocyclocheilus; species Sinocyclocheilus rhinocerous. The sequence goes on along the minus strand of NW_015643040.1, from coordinate 245,487 downwards.
TTGCTCTTTTGATGATTTTGATTGCTTCCATTGTCCTCGTTTGTAAGTCTCTTTGGATAAAAGCGTCTGCTAAACGACTAAATGTAACAGCCACGGGTATTAATTTTGTGTTGCCTTTTTTATTCTCAAAGACAGGTAGCTGCTGACTTGCATTTTATGAATCACCAAGGAGAAGGTTTCAGCTAAAAATCTTCTTTACTAGGAGTCAGCTGCATCTTGGATGGCCTGAGAGCGAGTTTATTAGCAGCAAGTGTTCATCTTTGGGTGAACTATGCCTTTAACTCGATCCGAACAATAAACACTGAGACCTGTGAGAGGCTAAACTCCACCTGATCTCTGTGACGGTGGCTGTGTACACGGCTCCGAACTCCAGCTGCTGCTCCTGCTGCAGAACAGAAGACAAGCATCAGAGTCTGATCACGGGACATCATCAGAGCAGCTGATCATCACACTCACATCATCTCTGCAGACAGCTCGGATCAACTCCTGCGCTTCACTCATGGC
>NW_015643040.1:240654-244412 GCF_001515625.1 Sinocyclocheilus rhinocerous | reverse complement strand
CCCTGAATATAAGACGACCGCGTTTTTTCAGATGTATTTCCAAGAAAAAAACATCGTCTTATATTCGGGTCAATACGGTAATACGCAGTTTGTTGGCGTGTATATGATACATATGATATATGTATATATGGCCCAGTGGTAGAGCAGTATTAGCCTACTCCGCATTTCTTGAGGCAGTTCAGTTAGTTTCTTCTCTTCGGGTTTGAGAGACAGAATATGCGCAGCCATTTATGTAAATACAGTCCCAATGTAATCTTAGAATAAAGATATCTAGCACTCTCTATTCTAATTCTATTCTTTAACAGACTTGCACTCTATTCATTTACTAACTGCTTGTTTTCTTTAAAAAAAAAACTTACACTAGCTTCTCTATTCTGTTTGTATTCGGTCTATTTGTTTTATTTTTATTTATTATACAATTAACAAAAAGCAAAAAAGGCCTCTAACACTCTATTCTATGCTCTTTTCTTTTTCTATTCTATCTGTATTCTTTTTATTTATTATATATTTAAAAAAAAAAAAACTTGCTATGTGCACTGCGTTAAGCTAACTGAGACTTGTTATAGCACTTGCACATCATTGCTCTTTTGTTGATGATTTTGATTGCTTCTATTGTCCTCATTGGATAAAAGCATCTGCTAAATGACTAAACGTAAAGGTAGTCAGAAATGACCATAATTGATGTTTCACTATAGTCTTCGGTATGCACAAAGTAGTTCATTCAGTGAAGGATTCGACCGACTGATTCAAACCAGCAGCGTGAGAAATGAATCATAAAAAGAAACTGTTCAAACGAGTAATTTGTTCGTGAATCGTCGCGTTCAGACTCCAAAACTGCATTCACAAACCTGGTAAATGTGATTTTTTTTTCATGCTGTGGCGCTGGAGAAGAATCACAGCAAATGCCGACATAAACTTATAGCTTAAAAACTGCATAAAACTGCACAGATAATGAGCGAATCAGAGGAAACAAACTATTGTTGGTAAACATTCCGTTTCCATGGCAACTTTGGAACGACAACGTCACGCGCCACTGCTTGATGACGTCACAGAGAGCCAGTGTAAAAGGCCTCGCAGAGTCTCTGTAGTTGAGTGATATTCGGAGCAGAGACTGGAGTCTGAGTGGAAGTCTCTGATTACAGTCTGTATAGATATATTGAATTTGTGCAGAGTGTATCAGATACAGTTTAAACTGAGATACTGTCAGTATGATAACACCAGACACAATGTCTATCGAGGCCAGAGAGGTGCGTCTGGAGGTTTACCTCAACGGCACCTTCTACTCCGGTGACAGTTGCTTTGCATTGGATGATAAAGATGTGCCGCTGGAGTTTGAGATCACCGATGCCATCTACGAGCTTCTCCGTCAGTCACTGCAGTCCAGGAGAGATGCACGTGCAGCTGGAGATCTCTGAGGATGAAGACATCTCAGTCTGTGGAGTCAAAGATTTGCAGCTGAAGATGAACAGCGGCGTCTCCGAGCTGAAGAGCCCTACGCTGGTGTCTGAAGATCTGAGCGACCCAGCAGGAGCTTCAGTAGAAGAAGCCAGTGATGAGGGTGGCCTGGATGCTGAGGAGAACCGCCCAACAGGTGAAGACAAGCATATGTCTTATTCTTGTGCATTCGTGTGGTTAGAGATGTTTCTGACAGTGTATTATTATGTAGGCATGACAAAGACATAATACTGTTTTCCTATTTAAATGTGTTACTCTTCCACGTCCCCTGACACCCTAAATTTCAAGAGTAACACCTCCTTGAGATTTCAAGCTGCAACCACCAAATTTGGCAGAGACCTTCAGGCTGAGCTGAGTTTTGTTGCTAACTGATCCGACTTACAGAATTCCTGTAGCAGACTTCTAAATGAGACCAAACACTGATAGATTCCATTTAGGGAGTGAAAACTTTTGCATTGATGCAATGTTGTGATTGAGAACTTCAGTTGTGAATAAGTTGAAGATATCTATCTATCTATCTATCTATCTATCTATCTATCTAAAGTCTAACTGGGTTTGATGTGGTTTCTTAGCAGTATCTTTCTGACTTTCACTGAATTTTCTGAGTAAAACCTTGAAAGTTCAAGCTCAAGAAAGTTCAAGACGAGGCTTTGGTCAAGTTTGTCATTAAACTTTACTTATCTAGTATTTCTTCTTTGTTTCAGAACTCACCACTGGGCGGATGTTATTTATTTAAATTAGTACTTTCCTCCAGAACGACAGAGCAAAGCATGTTGGAGTCTCCGCAAGGGGATATGAAGAAATGTGCACAGATAAAAAAAAACAGCAAGACTCCAAGAAAATCCATAAATATAGGGCACAGTTCTGTATAAATTTGAAGGAATTTATTTTTTAACCCATATTTATTTTTTACAGGCGTTTTTAAACCCGAATTGTGCATTTTATTGCGTTGTGTTTTAGGGTTAACAGAAATTAACGGCGAAAAATTAACGGATAATGTCCTGGTAATGAGCTGCTAGTACTTTTATTTATTTATTTGTTATTTTATGTATTCATCTAGTGCAAATGAACAAGTGCACAGATAAAAAAAAAAAAACCGGCACGGATAAATAAGTTAAAATAAAACAGAACAAATAAAAAAAATTTATATATAAATAAAAATGCAAAAGATAAAAAAAAATAAAAATAGAGTACAGATAAAAAAAAAACAAAAAAAAAAAACAGCACCGATAAAAATACATAAAAATGTGAGCAAAATAAAAATAATCATTCAGAATTAAAATCAAACCCTTGCACATAGTTGAATAAAATATTAAAATGAATGGAGCTGCCAGTGCTTTTATTTATTTATTTGTTTATGTATTTATTTCTTATAGTGTAGATGAATAAGTGCACAGATAGAAACAGTTAAAATCAAACCTTTGCACAGTTATATTAAATATGAAAAATATGACATTTTACGAAGCATTGTTGCGGTTGTTGTCAGTGTTCCTGATTTCTGAATTCCATCATTCCTCAGTCAACTTAATTCATTACTCATCTTTACACTGAACTAAGAACAAATGCCAAGCTTGTGTAAAAAAGAAAAAGAAAAAGAAAAGTGTTTTGTACAACGTTATGGTAGACCCATCCAGATTTTGAAGCATTTCGATGCTTTTATTTATCCACCTTATGTTTGCAGTGTGGAAGTTATTTTCTGGATGTGCGGGACTTCCGGTTCAGTCTGTTTAGTCTATATCGATTTTCTCCAGATGTACAATGAAGCTTGAACGTTCCAGTGTTTTGACCTGTTCCTCAGAAGATAATTTATTGTACCTGACGCACACATCTCAGCAAACATTTGCCCAACAGGTTTTAGTCTGTTTAGTATCATTAAAGGATTAGTTCGCCCAGGGGCGTAGCCATCATTTCAGAAGTCAAGTCAAGTCAAGTCACCTTTATTTATATAGCGCTTTTAACAATACAGATTGTGTCAAAGCAACTGAACAGCATTAATTAGGAAAATAGTGTGTCAATAATGCAAAATGACAATAGTAAACACTAATTTTCCAGTTAAAGACAGTTCATCATTGAATCAGTGATGTCTTCATTCAGCTCAGTTCAGTTTAAATAGTATATTTGCAATCAAGTCAACGATATCGCTAGAAATGAAGTGTCCCCAACTAAGCAAGCCAGAGGCGACAGCGGCAAGGAACCAAAACTCCATCGGTGACAGAATGGAGAAAAAACCTTGGGAGAAACCAGGCTCAGTCGGGGGGCCAGTTCTCCTCTGACCAGACAAAACCAGCAGTTCAATTCCAGGC
>NW_015643040.1:236845-239821 GCF_001515625.1 Sinocyclocheilus rhinocerous | reverse complement strand
GGTGTGGCTGACTCTTAACTTTTATAAAGAATATCTCTTTGGATTTGAGACTTTAGTCTTTGCAACTTTATAGATCTTCTTTATGCACCAAGAGCTTGTAACACTCCAAAGAGAAAGGAAAAATTGAAATCGCATCATATGACCCCTTTCAACTCAAACGCTCCTCTTGTGTAGCTGTGCAATGCGCATGCGTACTCTGTGCAGTCCCATTCGAAACAGTTAGGGTAGGTCGAAAAACTCCCATCTCATTTTCTCCTCCAACTTCAAAATCGTTCAAAATCGTCCTACATCGCTGTTTTACCGTTTTTTGTAAAGGGCGTTTGACCTTCTTTGCACGTTCACTTTGTAAACACTGGGTCGGTACTTCTGCAGCGATGTAGGACGATTTTGAAGTTGGCGGAGAAAATGAGAGGGGAGTTTTTCGATATACCCTAACTGTCATGAACCAGAATGCACAGAGTACGCATGCGCATTGCACAGCTACACAAGAGGAGCGTTTGAGTTGAAAGGGGTCATATGATGCGATTTCAATTGTTCCTTTCTCTTTGGAGTGTTACAAGCTCTTGGTGCATAAAGAAGATCTGTAAAGTTGCAAAGACTAAAGTCTCAAATCCAAAGAGATATTCTTTATAAAAGTTAAGAGTCACGCGTTTCAAAAAGGCGGGGCATAGAGGAGAAACAATAATGTACAGTATGTGGAAAATAATGTGTTTTTTGAACTTTAAACCGCATAAACACATTTCATTACACCAAATACACAAAATAATGTTCTTTTTAGCAGCATCATATGACCCCTTTAAAAAGTATATAAATTGTAATTTTTTTTTTTTTTAGAAATTAGTATTCCTCGTCTGGGATCGTGTAGAACACTCTGAAGCTGCAATTGGGACCTTCCTCCCAGTGAACCCCATTGAAGTCCACTATATAGAGAAAAACCCTGGAATGTTTTCCTTTAAAAACCTTAATTTCTTTTCGACTGAAGAAAGAAAGACATGAACATCTTGGATGAGTAAATTATGAGGAAATTTTAATTCAGAAGTGAACTAATCACTTAAAGGGATAGTTGACCCAAAAATGAAAATTCTGTCATCATTTACTCACCCTCATGTCGTTCCAAACCTGTACGAGTTGCTTTCTTATGTTGAACACAATAGAAGATATTTTGAAGATTGCCATTGACTTCAATAGTAGGAAAAAAAAATACAATGGAAGTCAATGGCAACCACCAACTGTTTGATTACCAGCAATCTACAAAATATCTTCGTTTGTGCTCAACATAAGAAAGCAACTCGTACAGGTTTGGAACGACATGAGGGTGAGTAAACGATGACAGAATTTTCATTTTTGGGTCAACTATCCCTTTAACTGTGTATATTGCTCATACTCGCAAGTTTCGGTTTTTCAAGCCGCCTTTTTGCACTTAAGTTACTGGAAATCTTGACGTTTCAAACGTCGCGGTAGTCCAGTTAATTAACTTATTTCAGGCTGTTAACCTGTCATGTCATATGAAGTACTGTTATGACATTTTTATAGCTGTTTTTGTGGGGTTTTATAGAGAGTTATGAATTGTCCTTGTATGGAAAAGAGCTGCGTGACAAGTCCAAAACTCACTTGAACCTAAATTAACGATGATTTTACTATACTAACCATTGTTTAACCATGGTATATGTCGTAAAACTGTGGTTATACAAATTAAACCATGGTTACTACACCTTTATTGTAATTAAACCATGGTTTATTTTGGTACGGTAATTTACTCATGAATATTACAAACCATCTGAGGGAGAATACATGATGACAGAGTTCTTTTAAACAATTCATGTCATTTCTATTTCAATACAGACTAAACATGGAGAGTTTCACAGAGGAACTCGATGATTTCTTAAAGTGTCCGCACAAACCGAACACGACCGAGCAGGAGCTAAACAGGTGCGTGTGTGTCTTCATCTCCATTTACAGTTTTTTTTCAGCTGCTTTCACACATTTTCAAAACCTTGCCTCTTTTTTTTTTTTTTCAAACTTTACACACAAATGCAAGAATCACACACACAAAATGCAAAACGCCTCGCATCTCTTGCAAAATGAAGCACTGCATTCAAAATATCACAAACACATCTCAAAAGCAAACACCTTTGCCATAATATTAATTCCTGTTGGATTTGTGTGTGTTACATAGAGAATTGTGTTTTGCAAAAATTGTTTTATGTAATTGAAAAGGCTGAGAATTAGTGCATGGTTTTGTAGATATTTCTAAATAATTGTCTTTTAGTAGCTTCATTCATTACTCACATCCGTCATAGTAGTTCAGAGTGTCTCAAAGTTCAACATGAGTAATTTTATAATGTTTAATGTCATTATTATAGCCAATATATAGGTTTATTGAGAGCTGAATGCTTGTGAAATGAGTCCTCATAAACTTTTCATAAGAAGCTCTCTGTGTGTTTTTGGCAGAATGAGGCTGCAGTTTTGCTGTAACGCCACGGGATCGTTATTCCTCACCAAACGCAACACAGCCGTCAATCAGACCATCCTGTATGAGACGGACACAAAACACACATACAGAATGAATGCAGCCATTCACAACATGCTGCCTGAGGTGCGTGTGTGTTAACATTTAGGTTTTTATAAATTGTTTTTGAATACTTCTATTAAGCAAGGATGTGTTAAATTGATTAAAAAAAAAAGTGACAGTAGAGACTGATACTGTTAGAAAAGATTTAATTCTGTTTTGAATAAATGCTGTTCCTTGGAAAAGTATCACAGCTTCCCAAAATATATTAAGCAGCGCAACAGTTTCCAACATTGATAATAAATCAGTATATTAGAATGATTTCTGAAGATCATGTGACACTGAAGACTGGAGTAATGATGCTGGAAATACAGCTTTGATCACAAAAATAAATCATATAAGTGTATTAAAAAACATTACAAATCTTACTGATCCCAAACTTTTCAATGACAGTATATATATATATA
>NW_015643040.1:226096-233208 GCF_001515625.1 Sinocyclocheilus rhinocerous | reverse complement strand
TGAAGACGTTGTGTGCTTCGTTGTGAAAGCGAAGCTACTTTGTTTGGTCTTCCAAAAGAGGACGATATCCGCTTCGTCATGCCTAGAGCTGATCTGTGCTGGTCGCTGAGGGAATACTTCAACTTAGTGCTGTGGATCGCCGGATCGGCTTTCACTGTGGACGAAGCGGAGTCCAGCCCGGGGTCGTCACATGTGGTTGCCGGTCATTCGTCGGATCCGCCGGGCGCGCCGTTCTCGACCCCGCCGCCTCAGCTCACTCTTGCCCGGCTTCAGCTCAGGCTAAGCCGGGGCTTTCGCTCACGCTAGGCCGCTGTGTTTTTCGTTGTGAAAGCGAAGCTACTTTGTTTGGTCTTCCAAAAGAGGACACGACTACAAATCAGTGGTTAAGTTGTATTTACAACACTGTTCCAGAACAGTGCAACGCAAATATCCAGATGTGTGCAGCACATTTTATGGAGGACTGTTTACTGATCCTGGGAGAGTTACGTTAGACTAAAATGCCGGCAGTTCTGACTCACGTAAGTACGTTTTCATTTAAAGGATTTGCCACTGATGATTCAAACGCGAGTTTTGGGCAGTGTGGATTAATGTTAGCACTTGTTGTTTGTCATTTCTCTGATCGCAAATGCAGACAGAGTTTTATGTTTACGCGGCGCGATGCAACGCAACGCGTAAAAAGACAGTATAAATCATTATAATCCGTAATTATGTCCCCACTGGATGCAACGAATGCCTTGTTTATAATGGGTTTTCATGTTTTTGAATCATCGCTCCGGCCGGACATGGCATCAGCAGTATGTGAGGGGCGTAACATTTCTGTCACACACTTGAGGTATTCGGCCAATCATAACGCATTGGATAGCTGGCCAATCAGAGCACACCTCGCTTTTCAGACTGATGAGCTTTGTAAAAATCGACGCGTTTCAAAAAGGCGGGGCATAGAGGAGAAACAATAATGTACAGTATGTGGAAAATAATGTGTTTTTTGAACTTTAAACCGCATAAACACATTTCATTACACCAAATACACAAAATAATGTTCTTTTTAGCAGCATCATATGACCCCTTTAAAAAGTATATAAATTGTAATTTTTTTTTTTTTTAGAAATTAGTATTCCTCGTCTGGGATCGTGTAGAACACTCTGAAGCTGCAATTGGGACCTTCCTCCCAGTGAACCCCATTGAAGTCCACTATATAGAGAAAAACCCTGGAATGTTTTCCTTTAAAAACCTTAATTTCTTTTCGACTGAAGAAAGAAAGACATGAACATCTTGGATGAGTAAATTATGAGGAAATTTTAATTCAGAAGTGAACTAATCACTTAAAGGGATAGTTGACCCAAAAATGAAAATTCTGTCATCATTTACTCACCCTCATGTCGTTCCAAACCTGTACGAGTTGCTTTCTTATGTTGAACACAATAGAAGATATTTTGAAGATTGCCATTGACTTCAATAGTAGGAAAAAAAAATACAATGGAAGTCAATGGCAACCACCAACTGTTTGATTACCAGCAATCTTCAAAATATCTTCGTTTGTGCTCAACATAAGAAAGCAACTCGTACAGGTTTGGAACGACATGAGGGTGAGTAAACGATGACAGAATTTTCATTTTTGGGTCAACTATCCCTTTAACTGTGTATATTGCTCATACTCGCAAGTTTCGGTTTTTCAAGCCGCCTTTTTGCACTTAAGTTACTGGAAATCTTGACGTTTCAAACGTCGCGGTAGTCCAGTTAATTAACTTATTTCAGGCTGTTAACCTGTCATGTCATATGAAGTACTGTTATGACATTTTTATAGCTGTTTTTGTGGGGTTTTATAGAGAGTTATGAATTGTCCTTGTATGGAAAAGAGCTGCGTGACAAGTCCAAAACTCACTTGAACCTAAATTAACGATGATTTTACTATACTAACCATTGTTTAACCATGGTATATGTCGTAAAACTGTGGTTATACAAATTAAACCATGGTTACTACACCTTTATTGTAATTAAACCATGGTTTATTTTGGTACGGTAATTTACTCATGAATATTACAAACCATCTGAGGGAGAATACATGATGACAGAGTTCTTTTAAACAATTCATGTCATTTCTATTTCAATACAGACTAAACATGGAGAGTTTCACAGAGGAACTCGATGATTTCTTAAAGTGTCCGCACAAACCGAACACGACCGAGCAGGAGCTAAACAGGTGCGTGTGTGTCTTCATCTCCATTTACAGTTTTTTTTCAGCTGCTTTCACACATTTTCAAAACCTTGCCTCTTTTTTTTTTTTTTCAAACTTTACACACAAATGCAAGAATCACACACACAAAATGCAAAACGCCTCGCATCTCTTGCAAAATGAAGCACTGCATTCAAAATATCACAAACACATCTCAAAAGCAAACACCTTTGCCATAATATTAATTCCTGTTGGATTTGTGTGTGTTACATAGAGAATTGTGTTTTGCAAAAATTGTTTTATGTAATTGAAAAGGCTGAGAATTAGTGCATGGTTTTGTAGATATTTCTAAATAATTGTCTTTTAGTAGCTTCATTCATTACTCACATCCGTCATAGTAGTTCAGAGTGTCTCAAAGTTCAACATGAGTAATTTTATAATGTTTAATGTCATTATTATAGCCAATATATAGGTTTATTGAGAGCTGAATGCTTGTGAAATGAGTCCTCATAAACTTTTCATAAGAAGCTCTCTGTGTGTTTTTGGCAGAATGAGGCTGCAGTTTTGCTGTAACGCCACGGGATCGTTATTCCTCACCAAACGCAACACAGCCGTCAATCAGACCATCCCGTATGAGACGGACACAAAACACACATACAGAATGAATGCAGCCATTCACAACATGCTGCCTGAGGTGCGTGTGTGTTAACATTTAGGTTTTTATAAATTGTTTTTGAATACTTCTATTAAGCAAGGATGTGTTAAACTGATTAAAAAAAAAAGTGACAGTAGAGACTGATAGTGTTAGAAAAGATTTAATTCTGTTTTGAATAAATGCTGTTCCTTGGAAAAGTATCACAGCTTCCCAAAATATATTAAGCAGCGCAACAGTTTCCAACATTGATAATAAATCAGTATATTAGAATGATTTCTGAAGATCATGTGACACTGAAGACTGGAGTAATGATGCTGGAAATACAGCTTTGATCACAAAAATAAATCATATAAGTGTATTAAAAAACATTACAAATCTTACTGATCCCAAACTTTTCAATGACAGTATATATATATATATACTGTATATGTATGTGTGTGTGTGTGTGTAACTTCGTCATACGGTAAACACATCCCATCATGCCTTGCTCCTCACTGACTGTGATTGTGTGCTCAAACGGAGTGATTTCAGTGGACCAGAAAATCCCACAGACACACATTGAAAGAGGAACCCGAGGCTCATCCACAGACCAGAAAATCAGAGAGACTCTTTCTATTAAAACAGAATTCAGCTGATGAGCGTTCACTTGTTTGTTTTTGTTACAGCAGTTTTGAAACCCTGAAACAGCTGCGGTCTGAATAGTTTAAACCATTCATGGCTCTAGTGTGTTATAGTTACACACGTGAACCGTCTCTTATCTGCTGAGGAGCTCAGTGTCCCGTCTTCACCCGGCTGAGCAACCACTGATGAATACACTATAAGACAAACCAGTCTTAATGACCAGATTCTCTCCTGAATGTTTAACTAGTTTGCCTAATAAAACAGATGCAGAAAATACAGAGCTGAGAAAGATCGACAGATCAACGCTGTGAAAACCTCTGTTCTGTTTTGTGCTTTCAAATTTCATGTTTAATTCAATGTTCAATGTTTTTTTAGTTCACATTAATTATTGCATTAACTAACAAAAAGCAATACATTTGTTACAGTATTTATTCATTACTGCCATTTTTGTTTAATATCATGCAGATTTGACTTTTAAAAGATGGAATTGGAACCTGTTTTGTATAATAATCAAATCAAATCAAAGATTTTTTTTTTCTCTGTTTCAGGTTTAATTTGGCATTGATTAATGACAGTGATGTTGGGTTGAAGACAGATCTGATAACCATCAACCCCAGTCAGATTCAGAGAGAGTCAGTGTCCACACACACACACACACACACACACACATATACATATTTTGTCATATTTGCAACACTTATAAAGGCATACAGTTATTTTTTACCAGTGCAATAGTGTTTATTAGAAACTGTGTGTGTAGATACAAAAATCTGGAGCAGGATCCGGATCCGTTGGTGGAGCGGGTCAGTGTGTACGGAAACGCCTCCCTCGCTATGCCCGCCTTTGCCTACACCTTCTGCACTGGAAAATCAATGAAAACTCTCAAAGTCCTCCATCCAATCAGACCTCAGCAGCCGGTGGTGTTCTTCAGCCCCCTTTACCTACGAACACTGGACCGTTTCTGGAAGGGGCGTGGCCTGAAGGAGATCCGCCTCTCATCTGGGTTTATGTTAATTAACACGGCGCTGGAACTGTGTGAGCATGTGCATGTTTATGGATTCTGGCCGTTTGGAACGGACCTGCAGGACAATCCCGTTCCGTATCATTACTACGACGCGTTGAGTCCGCACCGTTACATGCACAAAATGCCGGAGGAGTTTGTGCGGCTTCTGCAGCTCCACAGCCAGGGGGCGCTGACACTGCACCTGCAGCCCTGCTCCTCAAACACGCGCTTATAAAGTGTGCTTGTGAACCATAGTGGACATTGAGTGCACTCCAGTAATGCACGGCAATATGTGAACAACTGGCTAGAAAATACCATGTGAGGGTCGCGCTGCGTATCGGCAGAAAATGGCGTTCACTGCTTCTGCCGAACTCAGTGTACGAATTTACTCGCTCAGGGACACGTTTAACTTGAAAAACGCTTAACGTGGTTTAATGCTTAAAAATGTGTTTTTAAGGACCAAATTCAGTAAACACACTATTAACCCATTTGATTCCAAATTTTTCTCAGACATGAAAATATCAAAATGATGTGTCATTAACCCCTTGAAACAATCAATAATTATTTTTTTATGCAAACGTGTGTTTTATGGTTGGGTCACAATTGTGACCGGTGGGATAATGTGTATACTGAATTTAAATTATTTCTGAAGTCATCAAAATTCTTATATACCTCAGCCCAGTTATTAACCCAGTTTCATCACATTCTCACTCTATGGTTACTATTATACATAAAAAACCCTTATACAACACTGAATAGGTATACTAAGATATAATAAATAACTTACAACCCACTTGTATTGTTGCCATCAACGTGTTTACTCATTCTATGTCCACACTCAACAAAACTGAATAATTGTGAATTCATATATTAATACTAGACACCTTAAAGATAATGTGTACCAAAAATCTTTGTCATATCTTTGTTAACATACATTACTAGCCTTTTGTTTTGGAGCTTCATCTTCTCAAGGTGCAAACCGGAAGTAAACTGCTCTGGTCAGGTGACAATCTGCACTAAACATGTAAAACTGCACATATTTAACTGAGACCCTTTATTTTTTCCATATTTGAAGAAAATGCACTAAAACACTACTATGCCCTGTTTAACGGATATAGTCTCTAAGCTGAAGGCTTCAACTTCCTCTTTGGATATTGCTCCCACACATTTTTTAAAAATATATCTTTGACTGTTTTGGGACATGGATTTTAGAAATTGTAAATAAGAGTCTTCTTACTGGGTCTCTTCCAACCTTTTGTAAACATGCTTTGGTGAGACCGGTCTTGAAAAAGCCCAATCTGGACACAACTGGCTTATCTAATTTTAGACCTATCTCTAATGTACCGTTTATAGCAAAAAATTTTTAGAGAAATCAGTATTATTGCAATTACAAAAATTTCTGGACACAAACAGTATTTTTGAGACATTTCAGTCTGGTTTTAAGAAAAACCATAGTACTGAATCTGCCCTTTTAAGACTACCAAATGACATTCTGTTATCGGTCGATTCAGGGGATTCAGTTATTCTAGTCCTATTAGATCTGAGTGCTGCATTTGATACAGTTGACCACACCATTCTTATTTCACGTCTTGAACAGTGTGTGGGCATCCGAGGCCATGCCCTAAGCTGGTTTAAATCCTTTCTGTATGACAGAACCTTTTCAGTAGGCATTGGTAATATTGTTTCTTCAGTTGCTCCTTTGACTTGTGGTGTTCCCCAAGGGTCTATTCTCGCCCCAACCCTGTTTTGTATATGCTCCCACTAGGAAATATGCTTAGGAAGCACGGAGTGTCATTTCATGAATAAGGCTAATGTAAACCACAATCTGGGATATTTTAACTCCTTTATCAAACCAACTGTGAAAAACTTGGGAGTCCTTTTAGATTCCTCCCTAAAATTTGCTAAACATATGAACACAGTAGTGAAGTTTTTTCAGTTAAAACTTCTCTCTTGAGTCAAGTCTTGGTTATCGTTTAAAGATCTTGAGAGAGTTACACATGCCCTTGTCTTGTCACGTCTGGACTATCGTAATTCTTTATATGTTGGTCTACCCAGTTTTCTGTATCACGACTCCTGATGGTTCAAAATGCTGCAGCCAGGTTTTTAACTGGGGCTCGCAAGCGAGAGCATATTACTCCAATCTTAAAGACTTTAAACTGGCTCCCAGTGTGTTATAAAATTGATTTTAAGATACTGGTATTTGTTTTTAAATCCCTAAATCATCTGGCACCCTCTTATCTGACTTATTAAAAGAAAAAAAAACAATAAAATGTCTGAGATCTACAAAAAAACTACTCTTTGTCTCAGCCTAGATCCTGATTAAAGGCAAGAGGTGATCGTGCTTTTGCGATCCATCACGTGCGTGACTGCGTGAGTTCGCCTGTGTTTTTTTTTTTTCTTTTTTCTGCAGCTAATAAAATTTTGGTCGTCGACTTTTAGGGGCAGCCCTACATATGTGGTGGCAAATTTGTAGGAATTCGCACGAATGACCACCCCTAACCCCGCCCCTAAACCTACCTCTCACAAAAAACGTACAAAATCGTATGACCTCTTCGTACGAATTCGTACCGATGTTTTGTGAAAAATCGTATACGTATGAGGTGGCAAATTCGTAGGAATTCGTACAAATGACCACCCCTAAACCTACCCCTCATAGAAAA
>NW_015643040.1:217764-225982 GCF_001515625.1 Sinocyclocheilus rhinocerous | reverse complement strand
AAATTCGTAGGAATTCGTAGAAATGCCCACCCCTAAACCTACCCCTCATAGAAAATGTACAAAATCGTACAACCTCTTCGTACGAATTCGTACCTATGTTTTGTGAAAAATCGTATACGTATGAGGTGGCAAATTCATAGGAATTCGTACGAATGACCACCCCTAAACCTACCCCTCATAGAAAACGTAGAAAATCGTACGACCTCGTCCGTACGAATTCGCACCTATGTTTTGTGAAAAATCGCATACGTATGAGGTGGCAAATTCATAGGAAATCGTACAAATGACCACCCCTAAACCTACCCCTCATAGAAAACGTACAAAATCGTACGACCTCGTTCGTACGAATTCGCACCTATGTTTTGTGAAAAATCGTATACGTATGAGGTGGCAAATTCGTAGGAATTCGTACAAATGACCACCCCTAAACCTACCTCTCATAGAAAACGTACAAAATCGTGGCCTCGGCGGTGGTTGGAGGCTACAGCATCCAACTAACAGAGAATATACATTTTACTCGCCGGTTCATCATAGCTACTCCCGCATCGACTTTTTCCTGACTAGTAACTCAATCATACCAAATATCTCTGAATACAAAATTGTTGATAAGGTTTGTTACATTTAAATTGACATTGCCTTTTTCTAGTTGTAAAGGTTAAAACAAGGTTAAGATACTGAGAAAGTTTCATTGGACTCGATCTCGGCCCTTTTGGACTTGGACTTGGACTCACCAAAAAGCTCACCAAAATGAAGTATTTAAACGTTATAATTAAATATAAAATTCTCACCACCACCACCACCACCACCACCACTTTCCACTAGCCTGGCTCTTTTCACTGACAAAATTGCACAACACAAATTACAAGGTATTTAACATGTGACCTGGTTTACAGGGTAAGTCAGCAGGTTTTGTGAGGGGTGGGGTAATGCAGGTATCTGTGTGTGTGTGTGTGTGTGTCATCTTAAAACCCTCTCTCTCTCTCACACACACACACACACACACTCACACTCGTTCATTTGTTTCTCTGATGGCATTGGCGTTTCTCCGGTGGATCTTCAGAATCCTGATGGTCCTGATCGTCTTTCAGGGTGTGTTTGTGATGTTTTATTACACACCTGGCACACACTCATCCAGGTGAACATTGTCATATTTAAATATTTCTTTGTAATTATTGCCAATTCAAATGAGACTCACTGTTGCTGTTTTTTTTTTAAAGTCTGTTATAAAGTCTAAGATTCATATCTATTTCATAGTTTCTAAGGCTTATTAAGTGAGCTGATAATTGACTGTTCTCTTAATTGCTGAATAGCCTACATTACTACTAGCAACACTGTGTTTGCTGTCAGGGGGTTGTTAAATTGTTTTCAGTGGAGTCTAAGAAATTGTTGTTTAAATGGTCGAAACGTCATTGTAGTTTTAATCAGGACAGAAATGTTTTAGATTTAGATGTAACAGATTGATTTGTCCAGGGCTGGAGCGTCAGAGATCAGATTGTTCAGCAGCGCATCGTAAAGTTTGTTCGCGTTCGTTTCGTTCTCTAGAGCTCTGCTTCATTTCTGGAGTCCTTCAGTTTACTGCAGTGAAATTAAGTTTAAACCGCTTGTTGTGTTTCTGTACAAATAATTCTGTAAAATGTGCAGGTTAAGTCCAGTTTATTTGACATTCATAACGTTCTTTTTGTTAGTTGGGTGTATATCGGTTTACTTGAGCGTATGTGGATAAAGTTGGACATACTTCCAGTAGGACTATATACCAACTTTATATATAAAGCTGGAAGATGATTTTGTCTCCAAGATGCTTCAAGAAACCAACCTGCAAAGCTGGAGCACTGGTTGCTGTCAGACAAAACTCTCACTGGATTATTACAGTGAATGTTTGGAAATGCAAACTGATATTTCCTACTGACACACTACAGCAAAAGATAGAAATAACTGACTTAAAACCATTTTCTAGCTGCTGGAAATACTAGTGTTTAATCATTTTGGCCACCACTGTGTATGATGAGATTCTGATGCTTGTGATGTAAATCAATCACATCTTTATAACAGTACAGCACATACTGACATAAAAAGGTTTAACAGCTAAATCATGTCGATCATTTAGAGCCTTAGAAATGTGTATCAACTATTGTATAGGATTAATGAGCAGCAGTAATAAACTGTGTTTTCTTTCAGAGATGGGATGACGGACACGCTTCAGCTGCTGCGCTGCGCTAAACTCAGACACAAGTTTTCTATTATTAAACCGGCCAAAAGGTGCGTGAGAATCCAGATCAAGCAAGATCAAGTTATCAAGCACTGATAACTTAAATGCATTTGTTTCCTTCTCAGTTTAAACCTGGAGAGCTTCACGCAGGAGCTGTCAGATTTCATGAGCTGCCCGTACAAATCAAACACAACCGAGCGCGAGCTGAACAGGTTCGTGCCTCTTTTTTAGCCTTTGGCAGATGCTTTTGTCCAAATTGATTGAATTGATGCATTGACGTGTTGACGAGCGATTGTGTGGAGGTAAGTAGACAGGAACAGCTTGCTGATGCACATTCCTTTGATATCTTCAAGTTGTGGAGTTGAAGTTATTGAGAAACACTTTCATGTGAAACGTCACATTTAAAGAGATCATCTCATATGCGAATTCCCTTGACATTTTAAGACCGTTTAGAAGAAAGATGTCATCTGATTTTCTCAGATAGGGTTTGTTCTGAAATCTTCTGAAATGTCAGTGATGCAGATTCAGTATTTATGTCAGATTTTGTACCTGGATGCACAACTTTGTTAGATTCATAATCATGCACAAAAATCCCTTCATCACTCTTAAAAATAAAGGTTTTTTATTAGTATTGATGGTTACTTGAAAAAGGAATATTTCCATTGCACAGAATGGTTTTTATAGTGAAAATAGTCTTTACACCCAGAAAAAAGTGGTTATTTTAAGGCGTATTCACTGAAAGGTTCTTTAGGGAACCAAAAAATGGTTCTTCTATGGTATTACTGTGGAAACCCACTTTTAAAACCTGTATTTTAAAAAGGGTAAAACAAAAATTTAAATGTTTACAATTACTATTAGTACAAGGGTCGCAAACACAATTTTAAGTTGACTTTGAATATTTTCCAAAAAACATAATGTCATTATTGTTTACCCTTACGGAACAAAAACATTTTTCCATATATTTATAATCAATTGATTCCCTTATGCAAAGAAAATATATTCCATCATATATGCATGATCAATATATTAGATGATTTAACTGTATTAACTTAATATATTACAGTATATTGAATAACACATAAGGAATTGCTGCTTGCCATGTATTGAAAAACATGTGAGAATATATTTACTTATAACACACATTATATCCAGTAATACACTTCTTAACACATAGATGTACATGTGATAAGATATGCTACTGCGTGTGTTAAAATATTGAACATATATTTACTCATGCAGTATATACACACATATATAATATACTTCCTACATTTTATAATTATTTACATTACATATTTCATATATAGCTAGTCAGGCACACCCTGCATGTACTGAAGTATTTAGCAGAGAGACGATACTGAAGAGTCACTGTCATTACTTTTTAATTAAAGTAACGTATTTGTTACCATTGCCATGCATTATACGACTGATAGACTGCAACGGTTAAAGTTAAAAATCTCCGTTTGTGTTCTACTGAAGAAACAAAGTCACCTACATCTTGGATGCCCTGGGGGTAAGCAGATAAACATCACATTTTCATTTTTGGGTGAACTATCCCTTTAATGGTTTTCGGCCAATTGTCAGCACAACAGTAACCCCAAAAACTAAAAGACATACCAGAAACCCGTTTAAATTCCAAAATACAACGTTTAATATTAACAGATCTCCCCCTATATTAACATTGAGCAAAAACACATGAAATAACCTTTCATTTTAACACTTGCTCTCCTTTAACAGTCAGAAGCTAAGCAAACTGCAAACTAGACATCTGCTGTCACTGTGTTTAAGCTTTTAAGATATCTTTGAATGCTGAGATCAGTCATTTTAACACTGATGACACTTATAGAGCTTCTGATTGCTCATGTAAAATTAACTCTGTTTCTTTCTCTCTGTGTGTTTTTGGCAGAATGAAGCTGCAGTTTTGCTGTAATGCCACGCGATCGTTATTCCTCACCAAACGCAACACAGCCGTCAATCAGACCATCCCGTATGAGACGAGCACTATAAGCACATACACAATGAATGACACCCTACACAGCATGCTGCCTGAGGTGTGTGTGTGTGTGTGTGTGTGTGTTTGTGTGTGTGTCTGTGTGTGTCTGTGTGTGAGATTAATGAATCTGTTTGATTGTGTGTTTGTTGACGCCGGCATAATTTGGAGCCAGATCTTTTTCACAGACATGTCCTAGCCGGAATCTCTAAATTACCTAAAATGTCCAGGCTTTGGCTTTGTTTTCCTATTGCTTTCATACTCGCTGAAGGTAATGACTGAAAAGTAGTTTGACCAATAGTGTGCAGGCATTGTATAAAATCAACCAATCATAGCGTGCGAGAGTGTCTGATCTGCAGAGAACGGTCAAAGCAGTTTAAATGTGACTCTGCTTTTTTTTGCGCAAAAGCAGATCTCATACGTCATCCGCCCGGAGCTGCTTCTGTGTACAACAGTGAGCGCAGGCTAGATTAAAGTGATTATTAAATTTTGAATATGGATATTTTTCATACAAAAACGCATGGATTCGCTACAGGAGGCCTTTGTTCATCCCCTGGAGCCGTGTGAGACACTTTTTTATGGATGGGCGCTTTTTATTTCACTTCTTTTGGACTGAAGCACTGCAACACTTGCTGACTGCAATGATAGAGCTTGGAATAGCCAGGACAATTTTTAATATAACTCCGACTGGATTCGTCTGAAAGAAGAAAGTCATATACACCTAGGATGGCTCTGGGTTGAGTAAAACACAGCCTAATTTTCATTTTTGGGTGAACTAACCCTTTAAGCCCGGTTCAGACAACATGATTTTTTTGTCGGTTACGACAGTCACTGTGTCAGATTACACGATTTTGACTTCTAAAATCTTGTCGTGTCATGAACAAGAGACATGTCAGACTTCACGGTTCTACCCGATCATTCATCGCTTGTCGTCTTTAACGACGTGTGTGCTTGTCATGGATAGCGCGGGACTAGACAGGCGGAGACATGAGCGTAAACAAACAATGGCTAGAAAACGGCGTGTTCTGCCCTGTCTTGTCGCCAGAAAATCCCAAAAAGAAAGAAAAAACCTGACAGTGGACACAAATCTGGATTGCATGAAGAGGACTGTCAAAGAGAACTGAGGTAAAGTAGTTTTTATCATCACAAACACAGCCGTTTTTGTCTTAAGTGAACGTAAACGGATGGGAAAGAAATGCTTGTGTACAGTATTTTAGATCTGCGTGCGTTCTGTGATAAAGAGACAGCAGCCTATAAACGCGCTGCCTGTCATTAATGTTAATCAAAGAACAAAAGAAAATCATTCACTGATCTTGACTGAATATCTTTAATAACTTTAATTAATAGTCTATATTTTATTTATGAAAGCTATGCAGTGTTTTTAAACTTTTAATTACAGTTTCTGTACCTTAAATTTAGTTCAGTTGTATTTATTTATGCTATTGCTAATTGATTTGCTTGTCCCTATTTTATTACTGACTGTTTACTTGTCTTTTACTCTGTAATATTTGAAATTTATATTAGTCAAATTTTTGCTGTGGTATTTTTGTTTAAAGCATAGGCAAAAGTTCCTCTTGTAGGCCTAAGTGTTCTGTAGGCTGCTGATTTTTGCTCATGTTATTGAGCTGCAACAGAATGCTTTGTAAAAAGACAGAATAAGTGTTTGTGGGTGTGGTGTCTTGTAGATGATGTTCTTCAGACCAGTTCATACTGACACCGGGTCGTTGGCTGAAAACTGGTTTTTCAACTTTTCAGAGTAGTTGTTTTAGTCACTCTGATCTCCTTTGTTACTCAGTTTCTGGCCCGGTTGTACAAGATTTCCCACGTTTTTAATCATCCTCTTTGGCAATGACGAAGCTGTTTGAGTTTCCCAATAAACCGTGGGTTATCATTATTGAATGACAGCAGTGCCCTTGTAGGAATGCACATATCCTCACAGAAACTGACATATGAAGTTACAGTAACTGTGCGCTCGTCCAGATCGGTGGCAGCAGCTTCAAAAACTAAATTATTTGCTCAAAATTATAATTGCAATGATTGCTGAGAAATTTGTTTACATTTCAAGTATTGCACTTTCACCATTAAGCACAAATCATGCGGACTCATACACATAGTTTATTTTACCTTATCTAGCTCAATTCAATTCATGTTTATTTGTATAGTGCTTTTCACACTGCAAATCTGCAAAGCAGCTTCACAGAAAATCAAACAAAAAGTAGCTTATCAGTAGTAATGTCAAGTTGATATCCATATGGCAGAAATGTACAGTAAAAATCATGCAGTTAGTTAATGACATATATCTAATCAAACAGTGAATACTATTAATGGCAATAATTATGTTGCAAGCAAACTTGTAGCAAAATTTGGTAGATTTGTATGTTAGTTCAGGGTTGGCATCATCTCTTCTCAGGTGTTCGGTCATCTCAGATCTTTGTAAGGGCTGGATCCAGACTGAAGCTTGTGTAATTCCTAGTTACCTCTAGTTACCATACCTAGTTAGTTACCATCCCGTGGCAGAAACAGAGAAGCAAATGGAGAAAAATTAGCGTAGCTGCTGTTCCAACCAAGCAAAAAATGATGTGCACTGATTTATTATTGGCTATTTGTTATATAAATTCATATCAAATACTTAGATATGCACTCTCTCTACATTATGAAAACTGGTAAAAACAAATATTTAACAGTGATGTCTTATAATTGGGAGATGAGAGGGTCTGTATTAATTACCATTGGAAAAAACGTAACGGCTAGCTTGGATCACGTGAGGCACCTCAGCCAGTCATAAAGTGGCCTCTCGTCTCTTTCCCTCCATACGGCCAATACATATATATGGCCACAGCATTAACTTTAGCCGTTACACTTTTTTGTGTTGCAGGTTGCAGACTTGTCTTCCCGTGGCTTTGGTACAGCAGTCCGAAATAATATTTTGTCTCATTTTTATTTATTTTTTTCGACAAAAATAAAAAGATATTTTTGGTATAGTTATACTGTATATTTTTATATTTAAAAATACATTTTAGTCTCATCTTTTGTCGTCAATAATATTGCATGTTGATATTGTCATAGTTCGTTTACTGACCTTATTGACATCGTCTCGTTTTAGTCACGGGAAAAAGCTTGTCAACAAATATTTTTCGTCATAGTTTTCGTTAACAAAATTAAAACTAATGCAGAAATTAGGAAAACAAACTCTATGAAATTGATTTATATTCCCTAATATTTAATATAACAGCAACATTTTATGTATAACACAAAATTGTATAACACAAAATTCTAAGTCAAATCTGAATGGATCAAGCGTGTTAAAAAGCCTGTCTATAGGGTTAAAAACAAAATGAAAGAAAGAAAAAAGCCACTAAATCTTCTGTTTTGGTCCAATCTTCTGTCACAGTGGGCCTCATTTACAAAACTAACGTACGGCAGAAAATTGGGCGTGCGGTCGTTTCAACGCAAAACTTGGAATTTATCAATATGGACATGAGCGGTGACTACGATCAAATCTCACGTCTGGTCTCAGCTCGTGTACGCAAGTTTTTGAGTTACCTGAACTTGCGCGCAGCATAGAAAAGGAGAATTGTAGAATGACAGTATTTTGTTCATTTTGGTAACACTTTATTTCGATAGTCCACTTTAGACATTCTATTAACAGTAAGTAACTTTGCAACTACATGTCAACTAGCAGTTAGTAGAGTATTAGTAGACTGTCTGCTTAATATCTTCTAACACTTTCTTTGTCAACATTCTACTAACCCTAAACCTACCCTAACAGTCTACTCTGAGAGTTAGTAGACATCTAGTTGCAAATTAATGAGAATTAGTTGACATATAGTTGACATGTAGTTACAAAGTTACGTATAGTTAATAGAATGTCTAAAGTGGACTATCGAAATAAAGTGTAACCATTAATTATTTAAAAAATACCAGGCAGTATGCAGTGCATATAATGTGCAGCATTCATTCAGAACACAGTCATGGATTTTCCAAATAATACCTGCTTCAACTGGCCCTAAATGAAATGCAGA
>NW_015643040.1:212339-217727 GCF_001515625.1 Sinocyclocheilus rhinocerous | reverse complement strand
CTACGATCAAATCTCACGTCTGGTCTCAGCTCGTGTACGCAAGTTTTTGAGTTACCTGAACTTGCGCGCAGCATAGAAAAGGAGAATTGTAGAATGACAGTATTTTGAAACGAAGCTCATTAGTCGATCGTTAACCAGTAAGATTAGAATGTCTTTTTTTTGTTGTTGTTTTATACAGGGCTTTAGCTATATGTGCGAATAGCAGCGTAAACAACAGACCACAAGGATTCAATCGTCGCATCATGCACCTGCAGCGATTCTGTGAAAGGAGAAAAACAGAAATTAAGTCTATAAAAGGAATAAAATAAATAGGATCACACAACATATATAATACGCTATAATATAATTAACAGATTCACAACAGGGAAAAAAACACTGTGCTTAATTCACGAGATCAATACATCCTTTATTAGACCGCTTTGTCGAGTTAAATGCATCCTTACGGAGGTGTCGAAATGCTGAATCAATTCATTCACTTCCAACAGCGCTTAATGGGAGCAGCGTCATAGAGGGCAGAGCGTCACGCTATTTAAAGGGGAAGTTAACGCGTTAACGCGTTAACGAGTAGCAAATGATTAAGTAGCTGCATTGGTTACTTTTATGCCACTGATAAAGCTTTTATATGTAGTTTGGGGTAACAAAGGGGTTTTATAGGTTTGACTTAAATAATAATGCAATAACTGACACTTTAAATCAATGTTGCAAGAAACAACAACAAAAAAAATTAACAAAAAACAGATGAAGACAAAAAAGTAGCCATTGATAATATCTAAACAATATGTAGTAGTATAGTATCCAAATCAAAATGTAATAAAATTAATTTATGTGTGATTTATGTGTAAATTATGTCCAATGTCTTAGCCACTAGGGATTGTTACATAGGGCTATACAGGCATCTAGTGGCAACACAATGATATTACAGATACTAAATTGTGCAAAATGTTTATCTTAACAGTCAATTTACAAATAATGCATTCAGATTTGTGGAACTCAATGCACGGAATCTCCACAAATTAGTGTCGTTACTATGACAACCAATTTGAATGTGACAAGCAAAAGGGGGCAATAGGGATTTCGCCTAGGGCGTCAAATTGGCTAGAAACAGCCCTGCCTGTTTTCCACTACTCTATACACAGGACAAAGGAAGGAATATTAAAAAACACTTTTTTGATATCCCAAAATCAAATTGTTTTCAAAAACACTATTTCAGTCTATTTCATAGAGAATTTCAGTCTCTCTTCATAGTGAGATATGGGTGAAAACATGAAAACATTTCAGTCTTTATCTCTCTTCATATGAAAACATGTATGGAAATGAACAAGGATTTCCAAGTGGTTCTCAAAACAGTGTTATGTGTTATTTATGTTTACTTTAGATATGAGCTGTGTCGTTAGACTATACGATACTCAATTTAATGAAGAACCTACGTTTTAACCATTGACGAAGGGCGTTCTGTTGGTATGCAGGTGTAGACTTACATACAGCCCTGCACGGTGTCTTCCTGGATGTGGGGCCCTTGGACAAGAGCAGAACTGATATACTGTATGGTTAATTCAGGCCTGATGAAAGCTCGAGCTGCTGTGACCTTATGGAATAGCGAAGTTTCTAAATTGTAGATTGCATAATTTAGAATCTTAGGAGAAGCAGTATGTCATTTGGGTATTGTTTGCTAACTGTAAAATGAATACTGACTATGAAGACAGTTTAGGCTACTCATTTGACGTACAGCTTTATGTATACTATATAGGGAAGTAAGAATATTTGGACAATCTCAGAAAACGTGTAATACAAAAAATGTTTGCAATTATCAATGTAATCCATCAACTGGGTAAATAAGGCGATAACTATTAGTTATTTTTTTTACCCTATTCACCTGCAGTGTCTCGCCTTAAAACATTTTGTTCTATTGGCTCGTGTCATCATCATTAATATGTAAGCAAGTGAAAGTGAAACCAAACTTGGCCTATGCCTTTGCCTTATACTGCATGCGTATTCTGGACAACAGTATGCAACATTTGTGCTAAACCGGGGTGTTTTTAGGGGCGTGATATTCAAATGACGATTGTTTTCTGCCGCCACATTTATCAACGTGCAATCATTCGTAAGATGAGATTGGCGTCATACGAGTGTTTCGTGAATCACACGGGGGGGGGGGGCAATAGGGATTTCGCCTAGGGCATCAAATTGGCTAGAAACGGCCCTGATGAGGCCCATTAGGTGGCTGGAGTAACGAGCACAAAACTATAAAGATACAAATAGATAGTACAGTAGTCAACATTTGAAGTGGATCAAAACGTTTCATCAAAGTTGTCCTAAAACCTAAAACGCGTTCTTGTCTTAGAACAACTTTGATGAACTTTTTTGATCCACTTGAAATGTTGACTACTATATTTAATGATAAATCTGCCGGTGGACACTAGGAATCAACAGCCACATATAACATAAATGAGATTGGACCAGGAACTGAAGAAAACTCAGGGCTTAAATAAACAGGGTTAATTAACAGAACTGAAGCAGGTGCGTGGAACTAATGGACAACCAAGGAGACTACAGTAACTAGGGAACTCAGGTAACTGGGAACACAGGCGAAGAGGAACAGAACACTGAAAACAAAACCAAAACAGAACATAACCCTGACACTATCAAAAGTGATAAACATTTTTATGTGTGTGTGCAGGATTTCCCCTGGAGCGGTCGTCGTCTGGGTCGGTGTGCAGTGGTTGGCAGTGGTGGGATTCTGAAGAACAGCAGCTGTGGACGTGAGATCGACAGCGCAGACTTCGTCATACGGTAAACACATCCCATCATGCCTTGCTCCCTCAACACTTCCATCAGTAATCATGCATCCTTCCTGTTAATATGAGGTTTTCTCTCTGTTTCAGGTTTAATTTGGCGTCGATTAATGACAGTGATGTTGGGCTGAAGACGGATCTGGTGACCATCAACCCCAGTCAGATTCAGAGAGAGTCAGTGTCCACACACACAAGTTAAATTAGCATTTATAGAAGCACGTTTCAGATTCAATTTGATCAGATATGAGTTTAAGCTCTTAATTAGATTAGTTCTTGTTTTTAATAGTTGCTATTTCTAAATAATAATTCTAACTACAGCTTTTTGCAAAAACACATTCATTGGCCATTTTTCACATCCCTGTATAGTGGTTTGGATGCACAGTTACCATTTGGAAACTAGCTGTAACCAGGTCCTGCTCAAACTGTAAAGCTGATGATACACGGGGCAACTTTTTGAGCAATATTGCTGAGCAAATTTGGGCAATGTTGCTGTCAACGGGCAACCAGGTGAGACACAGGGCCCACGACCGATTTAAGGTATCCAGATAGACAGTTGTTACCCATTCTCAATGGAAAAGTGCCCAAGCAACATTGTTGCCCGGAAAAATTGCTCAAAAAGTTGCCCTGTGTATCATCAGCCTAAATCTGTAACATTTGTAGACCTTATGTAGCTCTGGCCCATTTCAGCACTGCATTCGAATTGTTTGGTCTTCTGTTTTGTATTTCCACCACGTGAGGCAAGATCTGAACTGTTTCAATTAGAGGTCGACCAATAGTGGATTTTACCGATACCGATAGCTAGGTTGGACCACACTGACCGATACCGATTAATCAACCGATAGTTTTTAAAATGGATACTGAACAAAAACTAAAATAGTGCTTTACTATTTTAAAAAAAACAGAACTGAACCATACTTTGTAAATGAATAAAAATATGAATATTAATTATTGATCATTAAAGTTAATTCATAGTTTATTAACTAATGTTAACAGAAGCTAAATTAAAATTAAAAAATGTATTAGTAATAGTAAATGTTGATTAACACACTCTAACAAGCAACAATACTTCTACAGCTTTCATTAATTTGAAATTAATGGAATAAATTTCCATTTAATTTCAACAGTCATGCTTAAAGATGGCCATCTTTAAATGTCTACACAAAGGCCATAGAATTTAAATTACATACATATGGATATTGTATGTATACAACAATTAGACTTTATTAGAGCCACAGAAAGACAAATGTTTCACTGAAAAATGCACAATAAACAATTTTACAGCCTAGGGTGAAGTCATTATGTACATTAGCAACAGTTTTGGACAAATATAATGTAATTTCATGGAAAACTATGTGAATGGTGCACTGTGGTGTGGCAGGATTTTCTGTCGGCTGCATTTAAATCCACGTCTGAAGTTTCCTGCTTGTGTCACGTGTCAAAACAAACAACACAAGGTGTCAGTGATTTCCGCCTCTAGAGTCCGCGCTCGTACTGTATAATAACAGCAGACCCTTCTCAGCCTCCCCAAAAAGGGTGGCAACCCTGGATTTTTGCCTTTAACCGATAGTTCCAGCAATCAACTATTGGTGCCGATTAATCGGCAAAACCGATCAATCGGTCGACCTCTAGTTTAAAAAGAAAGAAAATTGCACTGACTAATCTTAAAATTCATCAGTGCCTTTGTTTTGTCAGGGTGTAAAACAAAAACAGTGCTTCAAATGGGAGCACTGGGGAAGCATTCAGCTACACCCGGTCCAAAAGAAAAAAATACTATGGAAGTCACTGGGGACTAGGGATGTCATGAGAACCGATACTACGCTACCAAGTCGGTATAAACATTTTAAAATTATGCCGTTTTTCTTCAGTAGTTTTTCTTCAGTAGCGTAAGTACCGATGGTACCGAAGGTAGCGACTAGCGAGGCTGCAATTCTTCTGGAACTGACGGGGGGCAGGCAGAGCATACGACTGGAACTGTTTCAGTCAGTCCTTGTAAGGGAAACAGGTCAGTTTAGCTCAAAGGGAATCATTTAAGACTCTTTTCAATATCAATAAGACTTTATTGGATAAATCTAAGACATATAAACTAGTCTAACACATAAACACACGCACTCACACATTCACACAAGTTGCAGGAAGATAGAAAGTAAGGAAAGAATGAGTTTAAGAGAATGAAAATGTGAGATTCCAAGTTTATAGCAATATGTGAAAATGCATAGACATGAAGCTAAATAGCTAAAAAACCGCGATGACTAAAAAAAACATAGCTCAAAGCTATGACTAAAAAGCCGCATGGCTAAAAGTGATGACTTGAAGCAGTGGCTAGAAGCTAAAGCTAAGAAGCTAGATGCTAAAAGCCATGATTTGATGGTGTCCTGAGTATTTAAACCGGGTTGTTGGCCACATCCCAAATGATGTTTTGACCAATTAGACACTATCTTAGCTCGTGGTGTTGCTATATTTCTCCTCCCAATTCATAAATCAAATGTTATCTCATCAGTCACATGGTCCGAGTTTTCACGCTCTTGCAGAGTATAATTTTGGACATGATTTCTATAACAAGAATATGATACATTTGACAAAGAATTGATTGGAAGAA
>NW_015643040.1:201120-211485 GCF_001515625.1 Sinocyclocheilus rhinocerous | reverse complement strand
GACCTGATAGTCACACACGTGGGTTACATACATAATATGGAGTTATGCATAGAAATGATTAGTTGCTCACAAGTCCTTTTAGTGTCATTTAGGTGCATGGAAAGGCAGTTTCTGTGCCATTCTGTGAACAAGGACATGTTCTGTGAAGACCAGAGGTTAAGAGGTCTGTAAGGAATCTCAGTCTGTTCTTTGTCTTCTAGGTGGGGGAAAGTCAATCCACAGAGCTCGTGATCATGATTACTATCACTGGTTCACATGTGATGGTCATGCTGTGCATCTCTTTGACCATTTAATCTTGATTACTTGCCCCAAAATTGACAATCTCCTTGGAATTGTCAATAAGTGTTCTTTTGTTTAAATGCTGTGAGCTACTCAAAGCTGCTAGTTGGTGGACTTGCTTCAGGCTTGTGGTGCCAGCATCTGATTTACGAACATCCTGTGTCTTGGGCCTTTCTGTGGAATTCGGCTCCTCGTGTTTCAACCATGTTCTTGATCGAATCTTAAATTGTCTGAGTCGGTCTGATACCCTACATCCTCAAAGGGTAAAGAAGAAGCAAAAACGCCTTCAAGCACACAGAAGAACTACACGTGGAAGATGGGGATGATATATGAATATGATTGTGTGAGATTTAAAGGATTGTGCAGCTCTGAAAGCATGAGCTCTGCGTATGATCACACACACACATAGTTACAGCTTGTCCATTCCTTGTGTACCGTCCGTGGATTATCCTTATTAATTTTATTGGCTAATATAACTGCTTTAAATAATTGTTGTTTATGTTAATGGTTTTAAAAAATATTTTTGGCCTGCCAGTATGTCAGTGAATCTAAACTAATGCTTGCATTCCGAGTATAGGTGTGTGCGTGCACGAGTGTGTGCGTGTGTGTGTGTGTGTGTGTGTGTTATTTGAGGGCCAAGTGCCACTAATGTTGTGTTTTGTACTGTTGAATAAAGAATCACAATCAGAATCAGAATGAGCTTTATTGCCAGGTATGTTTACACAGTGCTGGGGGATGGTGTCTTGTAGTTGGTGATTTCTTTCAGACTTTTTCACACTGATGCTGAGTCCTTATTTTTTCAGAATAATTCCTCTTTGCCACTCTGATCTCCTTTTCCAGTGTGTATTTAGCCTGTTTATACAAGACATTATTCCCCTTCCTGTGAGCATCTTCTTTGGCCTGACGGAGCTGTCTGAGTTTTGCAGTGAACCATGGTTTGTCGTTGTTGTAAGTTAGATGAGTCCTGGTAGGAATGCACATGTCTTCACAGAAACTGATATAAGATGTTACAGTCTCTGTGAGCTCGTCCAGATCGGTGGCAGCAGCTTCAAAAACGCTCCAATCAGTGAGGTCAAAACAAGCTTTTAAATCCTGCTCTGCTTCATTAGTCCATCTTTTTACAGTCCTTAATACAGGTTTCGCTGATTTCAGTTTCTGCCTGTAGGTCGGTATAAGATGAACTAAACAGTGATCAGAGAGCCCCAAAGCTGCCCGTGGGACGGAGCGATATGCATCCTTTATTGTGGAGTAACAATGGTCCAGTATATTACTGTCTCTGGTGGGACATGTGATGTGCTGTCTGTATTTTGGCAGTTCACGGGAGAGATTTGCTTTATTAAAGTCCCCGAGAATGATTAAAACAGAGTCCGGGTGTTGTTGTTCTGTCTCTGTGATCTGATCAGCGAGTTTCTGTAAACCGGAGCTCACGTGCGCTTGCGGAGGAATGTAAATACTGATGAGGATGAATGAGCAAAACTCCCGCGGCGAGTAGAAAGGCTTGCAGTTAATGAAGAGCACTTCTAGATCTGAACAGCACATCTTCTTTAACACAGTTACATCTGTACACCACCTCCATCATTGATGTAAAAACATGTCCTGCCGCCGCGTGATTTCCCCGTTGATTCTGCGTCGCGATCTGCTCTAAACAGCTGAAAGCCCGGCAGACTCAACGCGCTGTCCGGAATGGCGTCTTTCAGCCAGGTTTCCGTGAAACACAGAGCAGCAGAGTTTGAAAAATCCTTATTTGTCCAGGAGAGCAGAAGGAGTTCGTCCGTTTTGTTGGGTAGAGAGCAGAGGTTCGCCAGATGGATGCTAGGCAACGGCGTTCTCTGAATCCGCACTGCCTGAGCTTCACGAGCGCGCCGGCTTGCTTCCCCCGTCTGCGCGTCCTGAAGCGGTTGATCAGCGCCGCAGCTCCCCCGACAACAATGTCCAGCAAAACATCAGAATAATCGAAAACCGGTGAAATATCGGGAGTGTGTACTGCCGAATGTCCAGCAATTCGTCTCTGGTGAAACTGATTGCAGGGATATAACTAAAGACAGGACAAACTAACAAAAACATAAAAACAACTGCGGAGCACGCCATGGAGGCAGCCATCACCGTCGGCGCCATCTTCATATATGTGGAGTTAATGTTTAAGTATTATTGTTATTTTTTCCCCGTAGTATCGACTTGGTTTTGAGTATCATGTACTTTTAGTTGTTTCAGTACCGACTACTAGATTTTTGGTATCGTGACATCCCTACTTGGGACCAGCAACTGTTTGAATCGGAGGGGCCACATGTTGAGCAGACCAAAAGGAATCACAGAGGTGGCGGCTGTTCAAGAGGCCGAGCATCCTCTGGAAAGCCCCAAGGGGATGAAAAGTCCCTACTTTGAACGACGCTGCCAATCGCTGAATAGTCAGGGAATGTTCCAGCATATCCCAAGCCTGCATTTGGGCTGAATCGATAATCGTCCCCAGAAAGACAACTCTCTATCTGGGAGACAAACAGCTCTAGGCTAAGTTGAATTTCACCCCAAGACGCTCCAGATGGCTGAGCAGCAGCTACCTTTGAGCGATGAGTTCCCCTTCTGATCTGGCTAACACCAGCCAGTAGTCGAGGTAACTGAGAATGTGGATTCCTATTTGTCTTAGAGGGGAAAGAGCTGCATTCATGCATTTCGTAAAAGTGCATGGGGCCAGAGACAGTCCGAATGGCAGGATGTGTATTGATAACCCACTCCCTTGAATGCGTCTTTCAGATCAACCAATAGAAACCTGTCCTCGGGGCCTATTTGCACGAGGATCTGTTTCAAAGTTAACATCCTGAACAGCCGTCTCATAAGAGAGTCATTCAGATGTCTGAGATTGAGGATGGGTCTGAGCCCGCCATCCTTTTTGGGAATGAGGTACCGGCTGTAAAGCCTGACCTGCTGTTCGCTAGAGGAACCATTTGCTCCTTTTGCAAGCAGTCTTTGTACTTCGTACCGGAGAACGTGAGCATCGTTGTCCCCTACCGAAATCTTGATAATACCTCTGAAACGAGGTGGTCTGCAAGGAACTGAAGCGAGTTGCCTCATTCTATGGTTTTCAGAACCCATCTTTACACGTCTAGGATTGCTTTCCAAGCCTGAGCCCAGTTGGCAAGAGGTTCTAATTTTCAAATAACAGTTCACGGCACGGGGATGGGGAAATTATATTTGCGGGGAACTTTATTTTGAATGAAGAGAGAAAACCTGTACTTAACTTTTTCTCTTTTTTTATTGCTTTTTCCCCATATACATACAATATACAAATAAACACATCCAATTTGACGTAATACAACAAGAGACAGAACAAATCAAACAGAAACATGAAGGGACTAATAATCAGAATTACATTTAACTTAGTACTGTTGAATGCTTTAAAGTAGCCATTTCTTTAACATATTTTCCCTTTCCCTCTTCCTTCCACCCTCCACCTCCAACTCACCCCATCAGCAACAACACCATCAACGATGATAACAATAATAATAAAGATTGATCAAATTTGGCCATTGATGATGCTACCTACACTTATTTCTGGGGGCAGAAAGAGGACCTCACCCACGGAGATATTTACTGTGAAACAGTTTTCACTCAGAAATTGCTAGTAAATTTCACAAATAATTATAAAGAAATGGAAAGTAATATTAAATTAAATGTGAAATTTCCAGTCATAAGACTGAAGTAGTATTTTTTGGTAAAAACATACTTTTTTACAGTGAAGTCTGCTGTACTTGTATTGCTGCTAATTTGTAAGCATTTAAACATCAAAACAAGCATGTTAATAAATCTGTTCTCTACAGGTAAACAGGACTAATTTAGAACTAAACTAGTTCTCATAATGTTGCAGAGTTAAACATTATCACATTAACAATACAGTCATTGGTCTCAATCTAGCAGTCATGAAGCATGCTCATGGTGCCAACACTACTCAAATATTAACATACTAATTTATTTTCAAAATTTTGTTTGTTGACATTAACATTAATCAAGATTACTATATGCTATAAACATTTAACATTAACAAATTAAACATTTTCACTGTGCTTGATTATCTAGTGCTCTGTCAGTAGATATTTAGAGTGTTTATTAGAAACTCTGTCTGTGTGTGTAGATACAAAGACCTGGAGAAGAAACCGAACCCATTGGTGAAGCGGGTCAGTGTGTACGGAAACGCCTCCCTCATTATGCCCGCCTTTGCCTACACCTTCTGCACTGGACTGTCAATCAGAACTCTCAAAGCCCTCCATCCAATCAGACCTCAGCAGCCGGTGGTGTTCTTCAGCCCGTATTACCTGCAGACACTGGACCGTTTCTGGAAGGGGCGTGGCCTGAAGTCGATCCGCCTCTCCACTGGGTTTATGTTAATTAGCGCGGCGCTAGAAGTGTGTGAGCATGTGCATGTTTATGGATTCTGGCCGTTTGACACCGACCTGCAGGACAATCCGGTTCCGTATCATTATTACGACCTAAGAAGACCAAGCAAACGCATGCACAAAATGCCGGAGGAGTTTGTGCGTCTTCTGCAGCTCCACAGCCAGGGGGCGCTGACACTGCACCTGCAGCCCTGCTCCTCAGACGCAAGCTGACATCTATACGCATAATAAAATATATTAGAGATTGAAGGTTCTAAGGAACCTCAAATGCAAACTGTGTGTGTTTTGCTTCAAGAGAGCAACCATACATTTATGTTGTTTTACTTTTAGTTTTACATTCATTTCTTCATTCATTTATAATCATTTATCATTTAATCATTTTAGTATTCCATTTAATCATATAATCAGGGGTGGCACTTGGGGTGGGCTAAGGGGGCCGAAGCCCCAAATGTTTTCAGTAATGCCCCGAATGTTTTTATAATCATGCCTTGTGCGCATCATCACTGAGTAGCTTACGATTATAGGGGCCACGGCTGTGGTGGGGGGGGGGATTCCCCAGCGAGGCCAGCCTAAAAAGACGCTCAGGACAGTTGACGGGCCACTGCTGCGCATCGTCACGAAAGCTTATCAATTGTATGATGACTGAGAACTGATGTTCCGTGCAAGTTAATTTATTTAGTACATACATATTTCTAGCTGCCTTTTTAGCGCATCCCGTAAAGGGAATCAGCGCACATTGTATATGGTTTCCATATTATGACTATTTAATGCGCTGGTTACTTGTCTGTCATAAAAGCACTTTAATATTATATTTATTTTTGCAATAAGTTCTATAATTTGCAGATAATAGCATTTTTAATTTTATAATTTCTTGTATGCACTATTTAAAGCAGATGTAACCTCCCCTAACACCCACTGTCTCTTAAAGTGACCGCGCCTAATTTACTAGCTGCTGTCGGTGTCCTTAATGTTAATCCAAGAAGTTAAATGAGAGAAAATCACTCAAAGCTACTTACTGAATTACTTTGTAGTTTTAACAAGAATTTATCTATATTTAATTTATACACAGTGAAGACTATGCAATGCTGTTTTACATTTGCTTATTCGGTTTCTGTACCTAGACACCTACAAACATTAAAAAACTTAAGCATTGTTTAATTTGTATCTTTGTTCTATTTATTTATTTGTGCTATTTACACAATTTCAAACAGGGCCCACAGGTACAACCTGCACCAGGGCCCGCAAACCCCAGCTACGGCCCTGACTACAACATTCCCTAAAGGCAAGATATTTGACTGAATAGTATCAATCATACCAATAAAAAAACTCTCACACAAATTCTTAGACGGAGTAGGAAAAAAAAACATTAATAGATGCACTCAGTACCTTATCTATGGTTGCAAATAATACCTTTGGGTTATTTACATTATGCGAAATAATTTGTGAGAAATATGAAAATCTAGCGGCTTTAACAGCATTTTTTCAAAGATTCTCAAAAATTATCATAAAATACTTGCAATTTATCTTTAAGCCACTTACGCTCAGCAAACAACAAACCTACAAACATAATGGTGCGCAAATCCAGAGACCCTCTGTGATAGGTTAAAGGAATTAACCACATTCAAAAATTCTTTGGTCATAGGTTTACAAGGACAACAGACATGGATATTAAAATCACCTATAATCAAAATTCTGTCAGCAGATGGAACGACCACTGATAAAAAACTCATCAAGAAAATCCTTATAACTAGGAGGCCTATATATCAAGGCACAAAGTATCGGCAATGGAAAATCAATCTTCATTAATTGAACTTCAAAGCTCTTAAAACCTTCATCGGCGCCAGAAACATGCGTGGCTGTTCAACAAACAGCTTCAAATCACGAGCTACACACATCCAAAGCAAAGTTGTGCGTTTCTGCAGCAACACACAGCAGCATTTCGTTACTGAATGATGCATTTTTGAATGAATCAGTTGAATGAATGACTCTACTGCTTTGTTCAAGTCATGTCAGATAGATCGTATTTACGAGTTGAACGAATGGGAAACTTGAAGTTTTTTTTTAAGCCCAGAGTTTCCGAGTTGGGGGTGTGTCAGTGAGAAAACCTGTCGGATGCTATGTTGAAATAAATAAAAGGATTTTTTTGTCATGTACAATAAAACTATATAAATTACATATAAAAAATATTATATTAGTGTATAATTCAGCTCTTAAAACCTTCATCGGCGCCAGAAACATGCGTGGCTGTTCAACAAACAGCTTCAAATCACGAGCTACACACATCCAAAGCAAAGTTGTGCGTTTCTGCAGCAACACACAGCAGCATTTCGTTACTGAATGATGCATTTTTGAATGAATCAGTTGAATGAATGACTCTACTGCTTTGTTCAAGTCATGTCAGATAGATCGTATTTACGAGTTGAACGAATGGGAAACTTGAAGTTTTTTTTTAAGCCCAGAGTTTCCGAGTTGGGGGTGTGTCAGTGAGAAAACCTGTCGGATGCTATGTTGAAATAAATAAAATGATTTTTTTGTCATGTACAATAAAACTATATAAGTTACATATAAAAAATATTATATTAGTGTATAATTCCATAGAATATATAATGATTCAGTTTACATCACCTTCATACATTGAATAAAAACAGAAAAAAGCAAAAACACGATGCACGTTCTTTATTCATCATTTTGTAGATGTAGAGTTAAAAATAATTTAATTTTATGTAGAAAAGTTAAATCGCTCTTGTTCCGACCAAAGTGACTTGAACACACCTGACACCATAATTGCGACTTGTCAACTCATGAATACGAACTTTCCAGAAGGACTTGAATGCACAATAAGACTCATTAAGATAGTGGCTTGCCGCCACCTACTGGCAATTTTAGTTTAATATATTTTTTAAAGGTATCATTCTATTTTTTTCTATCATTTTATATTTCTATATTCCAATTTTTTTATTTAAAACAATCTCATAACATTATTTATGCAATTTGTAAGTGCAGTCTAAATGCATATACAAGAGCTCCTTAAAAATATGTGTATGAAGCATGCGTGCTTAATTATACTTGGCTCTTTCAAATAACAAAGCCGCTTTGCCAATGTAACTTTTAAACATATTTTATTTGAAGTATGTCCTGTGTATTCTGACACATACATGGATGTCTCTGGGCTAAGCCCCGGATATCCTCTAACCCTAGAACCGCTCCAATATAGTCATTTATAATAATCAATTTAACTATTTATATACAAGTGTAGTCATTTATATGATTGTTTTTTAATATTATTTTTCCATTGTTGTTTAGTCTTATGACTGTGGTTTCTGTTTGTCTTCATGAGTAAGAGATACGAGGGGAACGTTTAAGGGAATTCAAGGTTTATGGGATGTTTTTGTGAAGCAGTTTGGTAGAACTCTTCTTGTTGGATTTGTGTTCATCAGACGAAGTCTGCGCATTGAGACATACACAACTAAGACTAATAAACTCTGCTACTTTTAAACAGGCTTTAATCGTATTTGATTAGTATCAATAACTGTGTAAATCGCTCCAGGTGCCGTCATGCTGGCTTGAACGCTTTCCATCTCTAGCGTTCCACTTTGGTTTTTTTTTTTAATCCATCTTAAATCTGATAATTTTGAAAGAAGTTTTTGAAAGAAGTTTCTTCTGCTCACCAATGCAGCATTTATTTAATCAAAAATACAGTAAAAACAGTAAAATTATGAAATCTTATTACGGTTTTCCTTTTCATCAGATAGCTGTTTTCTGTTTTACTGTATTTGAAAATGTATTAAATGTCTTTTTTAAGATTTGTTTTTGGCATTTTCAGCCTTAGATAGGATAGTGTAGAGTCGGCAGGAAGCAAAGTAGGATAGAGAGGGAGAACGGGATCTGGAAAGGGATTCGAACTCGGGACGCCCGCAATGCAATGCGTTATACGTCAGCGCACAGCCCACTAGTATATCAGTGCTGATTTAATTTTTTCTAACTACATTTTATTTTTCTGGATTCTTTGATGAATAAAAAGTTCAAAAGAACAGCATTTATTTTATTATAAATGTATTTACTGTAACTTTTGATTACAGTTTTTTTTTTAAATGCTTACACACAGTTTTTGAAACTATGGCTCCATTTCTCAAAACTCTACACACAAAACCACAAAACACACACACAACATGCAAAACGTCATACACTTCTTGAAAAAGCAAACACTTCTTTGAAAATTATTTTAACTCTTCTAAAAATTTTATTTTTGCGTAGTAACTCTAAACACAAACATAAAATAATTAGCCACATACATGCCAAACTACACACAGATGTGAAAAATGTAAAACACTGGTCTCGTGTGTCTTTTGCTTGTTCAGAGTGCAGTGGAGCACAGGAGTTTGTTACAGCACTCACACATACTGTACATGCATATGCACATATACACTGTATATACACTGATGAATTTTACACAGTTATGCAACTGAACTGAATTAATACTGAACTGACTTGAGCTGTAGAATGACACTATTGACTTGTTAGAGCTGCTTTACAGCAGAATGTGAATTTGATACTATTGTGAAGCTGCTGTGAAACAATATTGTATAAAAGACTTTAGAAATAAAGTTGACTTTCTGACTTGGCTTGTATGCATATTCTGTACAGATAGATAGATATGCATATGACACAGATACAACACAGATGCATATTCAGTGTGTGTGTATATATATATATGTGTGTGTATGTATATGTATCTCTCTCTATCTCTCTCTCTGAATATATATATGTAGGATATGCATATAAGCCAAGTCAGAAAGTCAACTTTATTTCTAAAGTGCTTTATACAATATAGATACACTGTAAGCAGAAATGCAAGGGGCGTAAAAATTATTTATTTCTCAAAACACTGAATTTTGATTTCTAAGTGACCAAATGATGTCTAAGTGTTCTCACACATGATCACTGTGTGTAGGTCATCAGTAAATGAGTGTGGCATTTAAAGGGGCATTATTTCCCAAATTAAACAAAAGAGCTGTTAGTTTCGAATGATGTGTGTAGAGTTTTGCAAAAAAGTGTGTTTTACAATAGCAAACTGAGTTCAAAGTGTAAAGTTTAAAATGCTACATTTGCAATTAAGGTTCTAGTTAATATGTAGTCATATTATAATTGTAACAGATTAATTCCTGAGTTGAAGTTAAGGCTATAGGGATGTTACATTTATGTGTGTGTAATACATTCTGTCCTTTGGGGTTTGCTGTAGACAAGAGAGGAATGGGCAGGCGCATTAAATGATGAGAGCCACTTGAACAGAGTTAGAAAAAGGAGAATAAAAAGTGTACACCTTTCATTGAACTCCTGAGTTTTGTTATCGTTATTTTATTATTCCAAAGAGTGTTTAGGCGAACCTGAGGCTGAAGCTCGGCCACATGATGAAGTTTATATGAAAATAATAGAAGTATATCAGTTGTTGAAAATATAAAAAAATTTTAAGATATAAATATGCAAAGAAAAACTTATTTCAGTTTTCTAGTTTTTCTAAGTTTAAGATGCAGTATTACTAAAACTAAAACTGAAAGAAAAAATGAATTAAAGCTAAATGGGAATCATTTAAGAAACCAACACAAATGACAAAAGTGTGTATGCGTGTGTGTATTTATATATGTTTGTATGTATATGTGTGTGTGTGTGTGTGTGTGTGTGTGTGTGTATGTGTGTGTGTGTG
>NW_015643040.1:189781-196967 GCF_001515625.1 Sinocyclocheilus rhinocerous | reverse complement strand
TGTGTGTGTGTGTGTGTGTGTGTGCAGGATTTCCCCTGGAGTGGTCGTCGTCTGGGTCGGTGTGCTGTGGTTGGCAGTGGTGGGATTCTGAAGAACAGCAGCTGTGGACGTGAGATCGACAGCGCAAACTTCGTCATACGGTAAACACATCCCATCATGCCTTGCTCCTCACTGACTGTGATTGTGTGCTCAAACGGAGTGATTTCAGTGGACCAGAAAATCCCACAGACACACATTGAAAGAGGAACCCGAGGCTCATCCACAGACCAGAAAATCAGAGAGACTCTTTCTATTAAAACAGAATTCAACTGTTGGGCATTGACTAGTTTTTTTTACAGCAGCTTTGAAACCCTGAAACAGCTGCGGTCTGAATAGTTTAAACCATTCATGGCTCTAGTGTGTTATAGTTACACACGTGAACCGTCTCTTATCTGCTGAGGAGCTCAGTGTCCCGTCTTCACGCGGTTGGCACAGGGTCCATTACTGTTTCCATTAAAACCAATACAATTCCCATCATAACCAGTACATCCATAACAAATTTTGTGATGGTGTCTATTGTTTTGTTTTGTTTTTTCAACAGGAACTTTTGATTTTAATACTGTATTAGTTCTGTCTGCAATAGCGCAATGGAACGCACTGATAGCCTATCATGTATGTTAGGGGTATACCTATTCTATTATTTTTTCGGCTCTGACGCCGGTAGCCTAGTGTGCAGCGCGTTGACATACAGCGCCGTTGCGTTTCGGGCGTCCCGAGTTCGAAACCCGGCTCACGGACCTTTTCTAATCTCGCCCCTATCTCTCTCCCACTTCGCTTTCTGTCCTCTCTACACTGTTCTATCAAAGGCAAAAAAGATTTAAAAAATCAATCTTTAATTTAACAGACAAATGACCAAACCATATTGTAAAAGCATAACATATATTCAATATATATGTGCAATAATATATTCAATAGCTGATCTAACAGCAACATGATACTTTTATCCACCCCACAGACACCAAGCCTCTGCAAAAAGTGCAAAAGCTGACAAGCTTGTGCACAAACACTCCACTTGATGGCCCCATCGTAGCTGAGAATCAAAGTAAATCCCTAAATACTTATGATGTTACCTGCTGCTTCCTCATCATGGTCAAAGACTATTTCTTTAGTTCTTTTTTTTTTTTACATTCATCAAATTATGTTCCTTACTGCACAATGCTTCTGTCTCTGATTTATGCTGAACATAACCATATCCGAATCGATCGAGAAATTAATGATACAGGCCTACTTGCTTGTATATTCGTGCAGTCATGTGCATTATGAAGGAAGGGAACTTACACAGACGTTAGGAGCTTGAGGAACTTAAAAATAACGCTACTTAGGTCTACAAACATTTAATTATTTATTTGTGCTAAACCCGTGCGCTCTTTCATCGCCGCTCGCGAAATCCGTTCCGTCCATTTCTCTCATTGAACCTTTTTCTGAGCATCTTTCCGAGGTCTTCATGTCAGATTTCTCCTCAGGACCGGCACAATTACATGAGCAGATGACCGCTGTCTCATAATGGAAATAATACAGATGCTAACTAATTGCGTGCTCACTATAAAACGCTTTTATTGCATCAAGACTTTACCCTTTAGCTTTTTGTTATCACAGAAATCATACTGTAATGCACTGTAAAAAATGTACTGGTGATTGTTCATTATTCGTTAGTTTTGCAGACATTTCCAATAACCCTCCTTCAAAAAATATGGAAAATGCCTTCGTATTAATACAGTACACTGTACCCTGATTTTACTGATTTTAGAGTGTGTTTAATTGCATGTGAGACAGATGAATGTAGTCAGATTTTTACACTAATATCTGGATTATAGTTACTGACTTAATTACTGGAAATATATTATGGAAATTTAAAATGGTTATATCCGAGGAAATATGGGCTATTTTTCTACTTAGCTGTAAAATAGCCTATTTTACCACTTTTCTGTATTCCAAGAAGCCTGTGTTTACATGTATTATTGAATGTGTTTCCTTTTTTAGTTACTTTTGGTGCAGTAAATAATTTCAAATAGTTTTTTGTTGTTCTTGTCTAAGACATCAGGAAGAATCCTATAAATGTATTTCAAAAATATACGAAATCAAATCATTAAATTAATATATTTAATTGTCAATCGAATTTAATCTTTCTGAATTTGCATAAATTGAAACGGAAGCTCTAGCATCATCTATACGTGTGAATATTATGTGAACACATATATGTTGCTTTGGTGCTTCGACTTTCAACTTCGCACCCGCAGAAATTAACTTTAGCCTATATACAACCCGATCTTATCTACCAATAAATCATATAATGTGTACACATTTTGTCTAAGAGAAACTGGTAGTCTACATCGTCGAGAATTCTTTTTCTTTTAAAAACGCGTTGTAAAGCCTACGTTTTGTTACATTTTAGTTGTGCTTTATTCATCTATAGGACAACTCTTTAAGTTCGCGCGCCACAATTTAATAAAAAACGATACAGAATGGCGAGATACTGAACATGTCAGCTTGTTGGAGAAGTTAAAGTGTGTTTTGTGTCTTACTCGGAATATTTTCTGCGTAGTTTCGAGTAAATGAAACTAGATAGAGAGCAGCTCAAGCGCTTCTAACTAGACAGTAGCCTACCATTTATATCTGTGTAAATACATAAACAAATAAACATATTCCTGAAATTAAGAATTAGGAATAAATATCCGCCTATAGGCTACTCTTAATTTAGAATTGGTTTTCCCAAATTCGTGTGTATTGGCTATCATGTGTTTAAATTGGTTTGAAATGATTTACAGTGTGTTTGAACTGCATCCCAAATCTTCGAAATGTTGGGCTACTTTTGTTGTCTTCCGTGTTTTTGGGCTCTTCAACAGTCAAGAAGGAGCACGAGGAGTATTGATATTAATCAAAATCTTTATATTAAATGGAATTTGGCTTGTTCTCTGAACGTTCAAAACGTCCAAAAAATGTTTTAAAACTTGTTTTAATGGGAATGTCAAGGGGGCATTCAAATGTATCGTTTTGCAAATATGTTCATGAACATTCTGAAAATAGTAACTTTCAAAAACTAGATACGATGACTTTGAAGGAGCGTTCTGTTAACATTTCTGAAAGAACGTGTGCTCATAACAGAACCACTGTTTTATATCAAACAAAACCACACAAGTTTATGATTATAAAATATTTCTACCTTCGGGAAATCCTCTCATCAACACCAGTCTCGACAAAGACACCAAAACTAGGCTACTTCAATACATAGAAGCATTTTCTTGGTCAAAATTGCACAACACAAATTACAAGGTCATTGTTTATGAACTGGGTTACAGAGGCGTTTTGAGAGGGGCGGGGTTATGAGTGCGGGGGGTGGTGTCGCCTTTAACCCCTCAATCACACACACACACACACACACACACACACACTCACACTCGTTCATTTGTTTCTCTGATGGCATTGGCGTTTCTCCGGTGGATCCTCAGGATCCTGATGGTCCTGATCGTCTTTCAGGGTGTGTTTGTGATGTTTTATTACACACTCAACACACACTCATCCAGGTGAACATTTACATTTAATTCATTATTTCGAATTTAAATCAGGCTCAGTGTTTCTCAAGTCTAACTGTTATAAAATCTGAATCGTTAGTTTATCGTCTTCATAAGTGATTTATTGTTTGTTGCCTACATTATTTCCATTAATGATATTGTGTGCTTGCTGTCATAAAGTTGTTCAGATGTTTTCGATGGGGTTTTATTGTTACATTGTGTTTTAAATGTAATTTTTAGGTCGAAACGTTATTGCCGTTTTAATCGGGACAGAAATGTTTTAGATTTAGATGAAATATAGATTGATTTGTTCAGGACTGGAGCGTCAGAGATAAGATTGTTCAGCAATGCATCGTAAAGTTTGTACGCAGGTGTTTCGTTCTCTAGAGCTCTGCTTCATTTCTGGAATCCTTCAGTTTGCTGTTGTGAAAATACGATGTTTAAACTATTTGTCTTCAATTAATTCCGCACTCAAGTCACATCTAATCAGTGTTGTGGGTAACGCATTACAAGTAACGTGAGTTACGTAATCAGATTCCAGTTCAACCATACTAATAAGCAAAAATGACTTTAGAGAAACTAACAATTGTGCTTGTTTTTTTTTAATTGCTGAAGAGTGTTTCTTCTCCCGTGTTAAGCAATATTGTAACGCATTTACTTTTAAAAGTAACTTTCCCCAACACTGCATCTAAATGACTGGACGTTTTGAAAAACATTCATAACAAACGTTCTCCGAACATATTTCTGTTCGCTGGACGAGTGAGATTCTTATGTTGTTTTATCAGTAAATCCGAGCACTGACGTAACAAATCGCTTTTTTGTTCAGATGGAATGTAGTGTGCTTTTAAATGGGATTGGTGAGTTATTCATCAGCAGTGATGCTTTACATTTTGTTACTGAATCAACATTCCTATCAGGATCAGGCCTAGAGGAAAATATTAGTAGTTGTTGTAATACCCTGTTGTGCATCTTGTTATTCAAGGAACTCTGCTCCACCTAAATCATGTCAAGGTAACAACAGAAGTGATTTAAAGTCTTATTCAAAAGAGGAAAAACTTATGACGGAACGCTTGATTTTGAGTCATGTTTTGTAGAAAAGAACCCAGAAACATAAACCAGGTTGAACCTGTAAAACAGGACCTACAGGCACAACTGACAGGCTGACGTCTGAAAAATAGTATTAAAATATCTAATTTTTAAACTTGTTTATTGAACTTTTAGACAAATGTTTGCATGTGTTTTTTGTTTTGTATCATATCTGATAACTCGCGGTTTTATGGCTTATAGTGTCTGATACTTTGAGAACATGGTGGGGGGGAAAAACACTTCAGACTCAAACTGAGCAAAATATGAATTTGCTTCAGATGCTGATATTTGATGAGATTCTGATGCTTGTGATGTAAATCAATGAGATATTTCTAACAGTAGAGCAGATACTGACATAAAATGCTATAAATATCAGTCGTCTCTATATCTGCAGTAATCTGTCTCAGTAAAATGAGATTGAAACGATCCAAACATATAATGCAGTGATTGAGAGCTGAAGAAATAAAGGCTCCTCAGAAGATGTGAGATGTTCTGGAGGCTTGTGAAGATCATTCCTCCGCTGAGGAACAGTGAAAGTAAAGCTTCTGGAAACAAACGCTCCTCAAAAGATCCTGAGGATCAGATTTGAGACTCTAAAACATGATTGATGGAGAATCAAGTAAAGCTGAGCTGCTTCAGTCCAGTAAGTGTTCATCTGGAGATATTACTGCAGTTATTCTGACCTTTACTTGATTAAAATCAGTCAAGATCTGACACGAGAAGCGTTTCTACAATTACACTAAAAGAGCTTTTACTGGATAAAACACTCTAAACTATCAATCAGAAGACATGAGGAGATTGAGTGTGGCAGCAAAGATTGATCATGTGGATCATTTAGAGGCTTAGAAATTCAATCAATTTCAAATATGATACAGTGGCTTTGAAAACTCTGTGTTTTCTTTCAGTGATGGGACGGACACGCTTCAGCTGCTGCGCTGCGCTAAACTCAGACACAAGTTTTCTATTGTTAAACCGGCCAAAAGGTGCGTGAGAATCCAGATCAAGCAGCATTCTTTCTGTTTCAGAGCATTGAAAGTGTTTGTTTCCTTCTCAGTTTAAAGCTGGAGAGCTTCACGCAGGAGCTGTCAGATTTCATGAGCTGCC
Organism: Sinocyclocheilus rhinocerous; assembly: GCF_001515625.1. NCBI lineage: Eukaryota > Metazoa > Chordata > Actinopteri > Cypriniformes > Cyprinidae > Sinocyclocheilus > Sinocyclocheilus rhinocerous. The sequence continues at coordinate 191,229 of NW_015643040.1, read as the reverse complement.
CGTACAAATCAAACACAACCGAGCGCGAGCTGAACAGGTTCGTGTGTCTTTATTTTATTTGCCTTGGGCAGATGCTTTATTGCATCACTGTGTGATGTAAAACTTTGAAGTTGCATATTCCTTTATTATCGTCATCTCTCAGGGAAGTTGTCAAGCTACACTGTCATTTGAAACATAAATAGGGTCAAATAGGGTTAATTCTGAAATCTTCTGAAATGTCAGTGATGCAGATTCAGTATTTATGTGAGATTTTGTATCTGTGTAATTTTATTTAAGCTTATTTATTGATACTGACGGTTCCACGAAGAACCTTTAACATACATGGAATATTTCCATTGCACAGAAATATATTTAATAGTGAAAACATTATTTACACTTAGAAAGAAGTGGTTATTTTAAGCAATGTTCACTGAAAGGTTTTTTTAGGGAACCAATTTTGTGTCACTGCTTACAGTTATTGTTGGTACGTGGGTTACAAACACAATTTCGAGCCCGGTCTCATGAAAATGCGTATAAATAGTACGCCAAATAAAAACGAAAACTGGTGGTATTGATAAGCAAAAATGGACTTTGCCATATGCTAATCACGTGTTTTGGCGTGCATAATACCTACGCAGTTTTCGCGTGCATATGATACGAAATTTGTTGGCGTGCATATGATACGCAGTTTTCGCGTACATTTGATACGCATCTACCCCACAGCCCTAATCCTACCCATAGCGTAGCATATACACGCCAAAGTCCATTTTTGTGTATCAATACCACTAGTTTTCGTACAATTTATACGCACTTTCATGAGATCAGGTTACAATTTCATGCTGATTATTTTGGCAGATTGGAGCGCGAGAATTGTATGGTGGCCGAGAAGTGCAAAACAAATCACAATTCTGAAAACAAAATAACAAATTACAAATGCAAATCTAAAAAGCAAAATAACAATTCAGAAAACACAACAGTAATTCTGAAAACATTATAACAAGTCAGAAAACACAATGACAATGAAATGAGGTGTACAGCTCTCCGCTTGCAGCGCGTCAGTCACGCTCGTCAGGAAATGAGTGAAACACACTTTTTTTTAATCAAATAATACGTCATTAATAGCGGTTCACTTCCGTGATTTGGTACGATAGTGTTCATATCAGCAGCAAACCGTATTCACATGAACCGTACCCCAGACCACCCTTTTTAAGCAGACTCGGGTACGGTTCGCGGGTGCGCACCCGAGTTCGGAAGACAGCGTTCACATCATCCAAACGAACCGAACTCTGACATCAATCGAACCCGGGTGAGCACCAAAAGTGCTAGTGTGAAAGCACCCTTAATGCTGTTTGATATAACTCAATTCCAGTTTAATTTTCCTAATAAAAAGGCTGTTCAACTCTTAATATTTTGTATTAATATTCTCCCCTTTAAATTATCTCTGCCCCACAAAAATCCCAATTTAACAC
>NW_015643040.1:183861-187164 GCF_001515625.1 Sinocyclocheilus rhinocerous | reverse complement strand
GCAAAACAAATCACAATTCTGAAAACAAAATAACAAATTACAAATGCAAATCTAAAAAGCAAAATAACAATTCAGAAAACACAACAGTAATTCTGAAAACATTATAACAAGTCAGAAAACACAATGACAATGAAATGAGGTGTACAGCTCTCCGCTTGCAGCGCGTCAGTCACGCTCGTCAGGAAATGAGTGAAACACACTTTTTTTAAAATCAAATAATACGTCATTAATAGCGGTTCACTTCCGTGATTTGGTACGATAGTGTTCATATCAGCAGCAAACCGTATTCACATGAACCGTACCCCAGACCACCCTTTTTAAGCAGACTCGGGTACGGTTCGCGGGTGCGCACCCGAGTTCGGAAGACAGCGTTCACATCATCCAAACGAACCGAACTCTGACATCAATCGAACCCGGGTGAGCACCAAAAGTGCTAGTGTGAAAGCACCCTTAATGCTGTTTGATATAACTCAATTCCAGTTTAATTTTCCTAATAAAAAGGCTGTTCAACTCTTAATATTTTGTATTAATATTCTCCCCTTTAAATTATCTCTGCCCCACAAAAATCCCAATTTAACACGCCTCTGCCTGTTTTTTTTGTTGTTGTTGTTTTTTTTGCATTCCCATTTGCTCAAATAGCAAAAGAAAATTGCCACACTCTAGTGTTTTCACGACTTATAAAAAAAAAATTTTGAGAGAGACTGAACGGCAGTCAGAAGAGAGAACAATGTCAAATTTACCGTCACTCCCATAGACACTGTATTATAAACACCCTCCCATTAGCGTTAACTAGTTTTTTGTAATCTGTTTCAAAGGTAATATAAGTGCAGTGTTGTAAATGTACATGCATATTCTTTTTTTATTCCATAGTAAGGGCAATTCATACAATACATTTAAACTGTATTACTTTAAGACCATCTCCGAACTTTCTACCGCTAGTCTGCTGTTCTTCCTGTATATCTTGATTGTCAGATGTCTGCTGCAGAGGCTCTGTTACCGGAACCGAACAATGTACAGGACTCCCTGAGCTAGTCGCATCCAAAGCCGTATCTAGAGCCCTCACATTTTTACTATCCTTAATTAAAGTTTGGATGCATGTCTCTAATTCTGAAACCTTCTCTGTCAGCCTAACTATTTCCCTGCATTTATCACATGTGAATCCCTCGTTGCTGACAGCGAGAGATAAACTATACATGTGGCAAGCGGTGCAACAATAGCAGGAGAAGAAGCCATTACTCACCGTGATTGATGAAGTATTCTGACTTACCACTATTGTTTGATTAACTCGTGAAAAAACGGAGCAAGAGAAAAAAGAATTGAAGCAAGAGAAAAAAGAAAACGGTAATAGACGCGTATAGAAACGCGAATGACAAGCTAACGAATGCTAACGTGCTGCACTCGCGGTTTAAATTAAAAGCGAACAATCAAATTAGTTATACAGGAACCCTCAAAATCAGGTTTGTCTGATTTGTCTTTGTGTTTTCTGACTTGTTATAATGTTTTCGTGTTTTCTGATTTGTTATTTTGTTTTTTAGATTTTCATTTGTGTTTGTAATTTGTTATTTTGTTTTCAGAATTGTGATTTGTTTTGCACTTCTCGGCCACCGTAGGAATTGTGTTCTCAAAATTTAGTAATGCATTTTGCTATATTTAATTTATCCGTGATGCGTAACGCTGCAGACTTTTCTTTAGCTAACGTGCTGCACTCGCGGTTTAAATTAAAAGCGAACAATCAAATTAGTTATACAGGAACCCTCAAAATCAGGTTTGTCTGATTTGTCTTTGTGTTTTTTATTTTGTTATAATTTTTTCGTGTTTTCTGATTTGTTATTTTGTTTTTTAGATTTTCATTTGTGTTTGTAATTTGTTATTTTGTTTTCAGAATTGTGATTTGTTTTGCACTTCTCGGTCACCGTAGGAATTGTGTTCTCAAAATTTAGTAATGCATTTTGCTATATTTAATTTATCCGTGATGCATAACGCTGCAGACTTTTCTTTACAATGAGCATGAAATGAATGTGTGCTGATTTATCAGTTGTGTATGTGTGTGTGTCTGATTTACAGTGATGTTTTAGATTCATTTTCACGACTTTTCAGAAAACTTGTCATTTATTGTTCAGAGTCAGGGTGTTTAATGAGACAAGCTGTTAAAAACAATACATCTTTGAATACTGAGGTGGTTATTTTTTTTACAGAGATGACGCATATAAAGCTACTGAATGCTGATAAACTTTTTCTTTGTGTGTTTTTGGCAGAATGAGGCTGCAGTTATGCTGTAACGCCACAGGATCGTTATTCCTCACCAAACGCAACACAGCTGTCAATCAGACCATCCCATATGAGACCAGCAAAATAAAAACATACAAAATGAATGCAGTCATTCACAGCATGCTGCCTGAGGTGTGTCTGTGTGAGACAATCACACTTTTACAACTCCTTAACTCTTTAAGCATGTTTCTGTGATAGTTTGGGGCCAGATTTGTCCTCTGAATGTGACACAACCTGTTAAACCAGTCAAGCCCTACGCTTTCAGAAATAAAGGTCAAAAAGCTGTCACTGGTGTGGTACCTTTTCAAAAGGAACATGTTTGTACCTAAAGGGTCTATTTTGGTACCTTAAAGGAACATATTAGTACTTAAAGTGTGCATATTAAAACCTAATATACAAAAGTGTACCTTTTGAAAAGGTACCACCCCTGTGACGGCTTTTTTACCTTTATTTCTGAGAGTGTACAAAGTGTGTAGGCTGACTATACATTGTCTTTTTCCGGGATGTGTCTCGGTCTGGGTTGGGATGTCTGGGTTTTGCCTTTGTTTTCAAACTTGCTGAAGGTAATGAATGAAAAGTAGTTTGACCAGTAGCGTGCAGGCATTGTATATAATTGAACAATCGTGGCATGCGATCTACATTCAGAACATTCAAAGCAATGCAAATATGTGGACATTCAGAGCTGGGTGGATTGTAGTCCATTAGTGATTACAGATTACATAATAAAAACTGTAGTTAGTATCGTAATCTAGGTTACTCATTTTAGGTATTAATGCACTGCTGACTACATTTTTTAGATTACTTTTAGATTTCTTTTTATCTAACTTGATTTAAATTTATCATTAACAGTACCATACTGATGTAAAAAAAGAAAAGAAAAACAAAACAAAAGCAAATAAAAAAAAAAGTGTATTTATGTAGATGTGTGTGTGTGTGTATTTATATAGGTGTGTGTGTGTGTGTGTGTATTTATATTTATATAGATGTGTGTGCGCGCGCGCCTTTTTGTGACTTATGAGGACACACATTTCTATA
>NW_015643040.1:183619-183787 GCF_001515625.1 Sinocyclocheilus rhinocerous | reverse complement strand
TGTGTGTGTGTATATATGTGTGTGTGTGTGTGTGTGTGTGTGTGTATATATTTATATGTGTGTATATATTTGTGTGTGTATATTTGTGTGTGTGTGTGTGTGTATATTTATGTGTGTGTGTTTGTATTTATGTGTGTGTGTGTGTGTGTGTGTGTGTGTATGTGTATA
>NW_015643040.1:175552-182905 GCF_001515625.1 Sinocyclocheilus rhinocerous | reverse complement strand
TGTGTGTGTGTGTGTGTGTGTGTGTGCAGGATTTCCCCTGGAGTGGTCGTCGTCTGGGTCGGTGTGCTGTGGTTGGCAGTGGTGGGATTCTGAAGAACAGCAGCTGTGGACGTGAGATCGACAGCGCAGACTTCGTCATACGGTAAACACATCCCTTTATGCCTTGCTGCCTCAACACTTCCATCAGTAATCATGCATCCTTCATGTTAATGTCAGGAATATGGACTTTCAGTGTGTTTGTTTTGCTCCCCATGTGCTCCATGACCTAGTTTTCCCTCGTGTGTGACATGCCCATATTTGGTTCCCTTCTTGTTCCAATTGTGTTTCATTGCTCCCAGGTGTTTCCCCAATTCCCTCGTTAAGTGTAGTATTTATAGTGCAGTCTGCCCCATGTTTCCTTGTCGGATCTTAAATGTCTACTCCATGTGCTATGTGTGTGTGTTCCTGCCTGTTCTGTGTTCCCAGTGATTTGGAAGATTAAAGACTGCTATTATTGTAATTCCCTTGTCTCCTCGTTCCTCGTTCCTTCACAGTAGCTGAACCGTGACAGAAGATCCGACCCAAAACAGTATAATTGTGTGTTTTCCCTCCGTTGAGTTTCCGTGTTTTACTCAGTTTTTCTTTTCTTCCCGTTTGTCTGTATGGATCCCCTCGCCCGTAAAGACCTTTCCTTGTTGGAGTATGCAGTTGAGTTCAGCCAGCTCGCTGTTTTAACAGCGTTCGACGACGCTGCACTAAACTCACTGTTCTGGATCGGGGCAAATTACCATAGCCCCGGTGACCTCCCAGACACCTCTGGACTGAGCTGGAAGGAAGCAATCATCCGGTGTCTGGAGAGCGTCTATCCCGAATCCAGAGCACAGCCAGACCCAGAGCCCAGCCCACCATCACCCCGCTGCGTGGAGCAAGAGCCTGAGCCCACCGCTGATGGAGAGCCAGAGCCCGTCACGACCGAGCCATCGCCTAGGAGTGCGACAGTGCTGAGGATCGCCACGGAGCCAGAGCCTCACGGATCGTCAGACCAGGTGCGAGAGCCGGCTACAATGCCCGCCACGAGGGAGAAAGCCGTGGACAGAGAGAGCGCGGAGAGGATCTCCGCCTCCTGCACCATGGCTGAGGGTAAGCTGAGAATATATCTGGGTGAATGGAAAGCGGAGGGAGACCTTAGTGGCTTGTTTACCGACCTGCCCCCTCTCCTCCCTCCTCCGTCGGTGACCTCTGTGCCTCCCGTTCCTGAGTTTAGCCCAGAGAGGGCTCCTGTTTCCCTGTCCATCCTAGAGAGAGCTCACAAATGCCCGCCCACTCCTGCCTCCTCCACCGCTCTCGTCTGGCAGCCCCTCTGCTCGCCCTCAGCCCACCATCTGTACGGTGTGAGCTCCGCAGGTCTGCCATCCTCCATCATCACCGTGGCTGGAGACTCCCTTGCCTCCGCCTACAACCTCTAAGCCCCGGACTCCGCCTCGGCCCATCGACATGCCCGCCCACTCCTGCCTCCTCCACCGCTCTCGTCTGGCAGCCCCTCTGCTCGCCCTCAGCCCACCATCTGTACGGTGCGAGCTCCATGGGTCTGCCATCCTCCATCGTCATCGTGGCTGGAGGATCCCCTGTCTCCGCCTCCAGCCTCTGAATCCCGGACTCCGCCTCGGCCCGTCAACCCATCGGCTCCACCGTGGCTCCTAGCTCCCTCCTCTCCGCCGTGGCCCATCAGTCCACTGGCTCCACCGGGCTCCCTCGTCCCTCTGGCTCCGCCTTGGTCTGTCGTCGACCATCCTGCGCCTCGGGGCTCCACTACTCCAGCTGCACCTCATCCCTCCGTCCCTCCGGCTCCGTCAGACTCCTCCTTCCCTTCGGCTCCACCTTGGTCCTCTGTCGCTCCGGCTCTACCGCGGCCTTCTGGATCCTCGCCTCCATATCGGTCGCCGGAGCCATCTGCTCTGCCTTAACCCTCTGGATCCTCGGTGTTGCCCTGGCTCATCGGCTCTCCGTCTCCGCCTTGGGCTCCTCCGCCACCTGCTTCACTGCCGTTGGTAGGCCCCCTGGAGTCGTCAGCCCTTCCTCCTCCTTGGCTCCTCCCTCAATCGTCACCTCCCTGGACTCTGTCTGCCAGCCCCCTCCCAGGTGTCCGTCCTCCTCTTGAGCCTCCTCCCAAGTTCCCAACCGTCCCTCCTTCTGTTGTTTCTTCGGCGCGAGGACGCGCCTTCTGGGAGGGGGGCGATATGTCTAAGAATATGGACTTTCAGTGTGTTTGTTTTGCTCCCCATGTGCTCCGTGATCTAGTTTTCCCTCGTGTGTGACATGCCCATATTTGGTTCCCTTCTTGTTCCAATTGTGTTTCATTGCTCCCAGGTGTTTCCCCAATTCCCTCGTTAAGTGTAGTATTTATAGTGCAGCCTGCCCCATGTTTCCTTGTCGGATCTTAAACGTATACTCTATGCGCTACGTGTGTGTGTTCCTGCCTGTTCTGTGTTCCCAGTGATTTGGAAGATTAAAGACTGCTATTATTGTAATTCCCTCGTTCCTCACTCCTTCACAGTAGCTGAACCGTGACAGTTAACACAAAGTTTTCTCTCTCTTTCAGGTTTAATTTGGCGACAATTAATGACAGTGATGTTGGGCTGAAGACGGATCTTATAACCATCAACCCCAGTCAGATTCGGTCAGTGTCCATAAACACAAATTCAGTTAACATTTAAATAAGGACATTTTCGATTCAGATATAACTCTCAGTGAGATGGATTCTTGTTTTTTAACATTCTAACTTAAGATTTTGTCATTTAGATTAACATCCATGGAATCTTTCAGCTGCACAAAATGTTCTTTATAGTGGAAAAGGTCCTTTAGAATATTGAAATGTTCTTCACACTAAGAAAAAAAAAAGGTTTATTTAACAACAACTGTTCACTGAAAAGGAACTAAAAATGGTTCTTCTATGGAATCACTGCAAAAAAAAAAACTTTTGCAACATTTATTTTTAAAAGTTTAGTTTAGCTATAATTTGTTAATTTGGAAGCTATATATAACCAGGTCCTGCTCAGACTCTATTGTAAATTTATTAAAGATGTATTCTGGTTACATATCATTTTTATGATATCACTCTTATGACTTGGCTCATCTGTCAGGTTGTAAAACAAAGTGTGCTTTTAAATGGGAACATTGAGAAACTGATTTGCTAGAGCCAGTCTAACTGAATTTCATAGTTAATGATAGGAAGGTGTGGCCTGACTTGTTCTTGAAAAGTTTTGCAATTACAATAAGGTGGGGAAAGTACAAACTGTTATTACAAACTGATGACACACTGGAAAAACATTGATGTATTTAACTCAAATAATTACAGGAACAGCATTTACAACAAGTGTGTTAATAAATCCATTCTCTACATGTAGGCAAACAGATTTGGTTAAACTAGTTCTCATAATGTTGTTCATAACATTATTTATCACATTAACAGTATAGTACAGTGGCCGAGAGAGCTCAACGCACTGCAAATGAAAAAACAAAAAAATGTAAAAAATAAATAAAATGGAATGACACAGGGAAGTATTGAACAACTGAAATGTATTTAATACTTCGTACAAAAGCCTTTGTTGGTGATGACAGCTCTGTGGAGAAACTAGTGGCATGCATTGCTCAGGTGTGATTTTGGCCCATTTTTCCACACAAACAGTCTTCAAATGTTGAAGGTTCTGTGGGTCTCTTCTATGAACTCTGACCTTTAGTTCTTATTTTCTATTGGATTCCAGTCAGGAGATTGGCTGGCCGTTCTAGCAGCTTTATTTTCTTATTTAATACTTCGTACAAAAGCCTTTGTTGGTGATGACAGCTCTGTGGAGAAACTAGTGGCATGCATTGCTCAGGTGTGATTTTGGCCCATTTTTCCACACAAACAGTCTTCAAATGTTGAAGGTTCTGTGGGTCTCTTCTATGAACTCTGACCTTTAGTTCTTATTTTCTATTGGATTCCAGTCAGGAGATTGGCTGGCCGTTCTAGCAGCTTTATTTTCTTTCTCTGAAACCAATGGAGAGTTTCCTTGGCCGTGTTTGGGATCACTGTGCAGCCTTGTTTCCATGGCTTCTTGCACCTCCCTTTCTTCATGTGTTCAGTACTTTCCCCCTGTGTCATTCCATTGTATTACACATAACTTAATTTCTGAACTTATTTGTTTTGTTTTCTTTGTATGTATGGATTAGTTGGGTTGTTACCAACATCTGGTGAATATTTCAAGTCAACAGCATCTTTAGAAATATATTTACTGAGAAAAATGGTGACGTGTTCAATACTTATTTTACCCGCTGTATATATATTTTTAGTATTATATAAAATATAGGTAACTAATAGTTAAACCAGGGTAAATTAACCACACTAACCTAGTTTAACCATGGTATTTGTACAACTGTGGTTATGCAAATGGTAATCAATACATGGTTACTTTACTATTATAAAACCATGGTTAATTTTTGTAAGCATTGTTGGGGTCCCCTTTGAGGTCTGTGCTACTTGCAGCGTTTTTTTTGTGTGTGTGTGTGTGTGTGTGTGTGTGTGTGTGTTATGAGTATTTGAAGTGTGTTTCTGTATTTGGTTGTGTTGCCAGTATTTGTGGCACATGTGCTGTCAAAGTGATGAAGATGTTCTCTTAATTTGCTGGCGCTTTTTCTATTTGCATATGTTTTTTTTCCGAGTTGCAGCGCGTTGAGCTCCCTCGACTGCTGTAGTATAGTCATTGGTCACAATCTAGCAGTCATGAAGCAATGAGCAATATTTTACAGCATTTATTAATCTTGGTTAATTTCATTTCATAAATGCACTATTGTTGATTTTAAATCACAATGCATTCAATAATTCCTTTGTCAAAAACAATAGTTGGGTTTGTAGACATTTATTCACATTATACAAGATTATTAAATGCTATATATGTTAGCATTTTGTAAAACGTTAGGCCTACCAAATAAACATTTACACACATTTACCGTGTTCTGTCAGCAGAGCTGGATAGTAACTGATTACATGTAATTACGTAATCAGATTCCAAAAATTAAGTAACATTTTAAAATACTCGTAATCAGACTACACTTACGTTTTTATGGATTGCATGATTGCATATTATTTACACAACAGCAATAATTTATTCATAATGTATTGATTCTCCCTAATTCCTCTCTTTCATCTTTCAAATGTTCCTTTCTAAAATAATCTACCGCTTATAAACACTCAGAAAGTCTCCGGTTCTGTGGACATTCACATAGAGATCAATCATTAGTCAGGTGCTACACAGCATTTACACAAATCCTTTCAACACCGCATCAATTACTGATGAATGCATTAATTGTTATTTGAATTGTGACTCGGTTGGCTATTTTACCATGTATTACTTAGGAAGGCGTTTTTCTTTCAAACACATTAAAATGCACAAATTCACCTAATATTTTTTTTATCTGAAGTACCCCTGAGATTTTAAAATAAATATTTTAATGAAGTATCACATTTGCATGTTCATGGTTCTCTGATGTTGATTAATGGACATGCAGGTAAACAAATGTAGGTTTTAATAATAATTTTTAAATTATTTCATTTAATTTAACATTTTTATGATTTCATAATTATTAGCTATAAATTAGTGCTGTCAAGCGATTAATCGCGATTAATCGTATTCCAAAATAAGTTTTTGTTTGCATAATATACGTGTGCGTACTGTATATTTATTATGTATATATAAATACACACACATGCATGTATATGTTTAAGAAAAATGTTACATTTATATATTAAATATATTTATATATATGATATAATTTATATGAATATATATATATATATATATATATACTGTACATGTAAATACATGTAAATATTTTCAAAATATATGCTGTATGTGTGTGTTTGTATATACATAATAAATATACACAGTACACATATATTATGTAAACAAACATTTTTATTTTGGATGCAATTAATCACGATTAATCGCTTGACAGCACTACTATAAATATGACACAAGGCTATTTTATTTAAATCAATGTGAAATGCGAGTTAGGTCAAAAGTAATCTAAAAGTAGTCGGATTATATTACCTAAAATGTGTAATGTAATGGATTGTTACTAACTACAGTTTTGGTCATGCAATTTGGAATCAGTAACAGATTAAAGTTTGTAAGTAATCTACCCAGCTCTGTCTGTCAATAATGATTAAGAGTGTTTATTTCAAACTGTGTGTGTAGATACAAAAATCTGGAGCAGGATCCGGATCCGTTGGTGGAGCGGGTCAGTGTGTACGGAAACGCTTCCCTCGCTATGCCCGCCTTTGCCTACACCTTCTGCACTGGAAAGTCAATGAAAACTCTCAAAGTCCTCCATCCAATCAGACCTCAGCAGCCGGTGGTGTTCTTCAGCCCCCTTTACCTACGAACACTGGACCGTTTCTGGAAGGGGCGTGGCCTGAAGTCGATCCGCCTCTCATCTGGGTTTATGTTAATTAACACGGCGCTGGAACTGTGTGAGCATGTGCATGTTTACGGATTCTGGCCGTTTGGAACGGACCTGCAGGACAATCCCGTTCCGTATCATTACTACGACGCGTTGAGTCCGCACCGTTACATGCACAAAATGCCGGAGGAGTTTGTGCGGCTTCTGCAGCTCCACAGCCAGGGGGCGCTGACACTGCACCTGCAGCCCTGCGTGGACTTGTAATCTTATTTTAAATGTCTGTGACTGTGATTTATTTATATGAGAGGACAAATCAGTGGCGAGAGGTGACTTTTTTAACCGGGTATGCTGAATGCTAACACATCGGCTTTTAGGACACTCTCAAAAGCCAAGTAAAAACCGCCAAATAACGTTGATACGCATGTACGTTATGATACGTAGCCTAATATTCAGAGGGTGGAGAGAAGGTGGATTCCCCCGCTCTATATGTCTCTGCATCGACTGAATGATTTTTATTTTATTTTATTGTTTTATTCCCAGTGAATGGGAATTAAAACTCCCACCCGGGTGACACTACTTCGATAATAGACCAAGCAAAATACCAATCTTTAAAATATTGCCAAGCAAAATACCAATCTTTAAAATATTGCCAAGTAACGTTGCAAACAACAATAAAATCAGAGAAGGACTTTAACCGAAAACGACAAGCATACGGAAATCAAAGATGATATTGTTTCCTCTTTTTTTCCTGATGTTTGTTATTATTTAAAATTGTATATACATTTTAGGCTACGTCCACACGAAGCCAGAGCTTTCCCTATCCGATCTTTTTTTCCCCTCGTCTCAAGAAATATCTACGTCCACACGAAACCGACACAAAACGATGTAGTATACATGCCAGACCAGTATGTGGCGCTGTAATTCTGCCACAGAGAT
>NW_015643040.1:169057-175183 GCF_001515625.1 Sinocyclocheilus rhinocerous | reverse complement strand
TGGAACAATACATTTATTAATCTGTGTTAATGTTAGTTAATAAAAAGACAATCGTTCAGTGTTTGTTCATGTTTTTGTTGCTGTTATGTGACGTAACGGTGTCCGACTAGCGGCGAGACGTGGGCTGATTACGTCATCGTTTCAGAAAATATATGGATTCGTTGTCCACACGAAAACACAAGGGTGGCGTTTTCAGATTTATCCACTCTGGGACCCGATTAAAAAAAATATCGGTTTCACTCTCCCAAAACGCTGGATCTGTCTGGACGAAACGCCTATACGATACAAAATTTATGAAACCAATTTATTTACTTTAATTTATTTTATTTTATTTACAAACCACTGAGAGCGTGCTACAATCCTGACGAGTTTCGTAGCAATAGAGCGGAGGCGAGAAAGCTGCGGAGAATACGCTTGCCCGGAAGCAACCACAACTGACGTAGATTTACAGAAAATTACCGTTGTTTTTCAAATAAATTATTTTACGTACTTATTCCCAACACTTTAAGCTTTACGTTACATCTTAAATGACAAGGGATCAACTTATAATCATGTTTATGTTAATTAGTCCATGAACTCATTCAACTCGAAGCTTATATAGACGGAACGCCACTGGGATATATTAATTAAATTATAAATGAGGGCATAATTAAATTGTTTTAAATGAATGCAAAAGCACAAAACAATGCATCATCTTTATAATTTCAGGATGTCCGAAGAATAATGTTTTGTCAGATTTCACTGGAGATTTTGGGAGATCTAAAGCATGGATATTTATTTCCTCATGTGATTGTACTCAATTTTGGGATCCATTATGTTTGCCATGTCTTTGATTATATACATAGACAAAGTGTTAAAATAAAGTTATAAGTTTGAGCTCCGCTGAACACAAACATACGGCTGACAGATCTTTTCCTGACCGGTTTCTTAGTGTTTTTAGGACCGGGGCGAAACAAGTTGCAGTATTTCCCCGAACTGTGTTATACGGAGTGTTTTTCAAGGAATTTTCGATGAGTGAATGATTAATTTCGCTGCAGAAATTAGACTTCAGGTTGACCATGGCGAACAACAAAGCAGTTTCTCACATATAGATAAAAGTACAGTGACTAATGACTCTATAAGAGCCATTTTGGTCTTTACTTTAAATTATGTACGTGTATGTCCAGTAGGGGTTTCACTCTTGGTTGATTGTTCACAGAATATAGGTGGGAACCTTCCCTTAGGTAACAGGTGTTGCTGGAGGGAAGGTGCACCGATACGCTAGGCTGTTTGTACCACGCTATGCAAGTCTTTGTAAAGGTGAAGGACTGGTATTTATTTATTGACTGTTTGTTTGGATTCTTGCCTACATGGAAATGAAGACCAGTAATATTAAAATAAATCTACAACAGTGAACAATTTAACATCTTGTGTGGACATTCCAGTTAATAGTAATTCAAGCGTGCGCGTCCATTTACAAGCACCATCCAGCATCCCTCAGCTGCTTAAAGTATTAGACCTGGCCGCTTACAGACTCTTTAGTACCTTTAAGTTGAGTGTTTAGTAGCTGATGCTGAAACGGCGGTGAGGGAGAGTAAACGCGAAGAGACCCTCATCATCTGTCCATCTTTTCTGTCTAATGCTTCATTTATAAATTGAATACATCAGAGCAGCGCATGGTTGGCCAGCGATGGAGGAAAGTAAGGTAAGAGAAACTCTCTTAATGATAAAACATCAAATTAGCAGCGATTTAATCCTATTCTTTCTCTCTAACTAGAGGTATTTCGTATTGCATGGAGGGAAAGTACTTTCTCCTACAGAAAAGCCTTAAAACATGTGAAGCATGAAAAGCAGCGGTCCTAGTACTGAGTCTTGTAGTATTCCATACTGCACAATATGATACCTCTTCATTCACTGCTACAAATTGATCAGAATCAGAATCAGAAAGAGCTTTATTGCCAAGTGTGCGTACACACACAAGGAATTTGTCTTGGTGACAGAAACTTCCAGTGCACAGACAGGATGACAAGTGACAAGACACAGATAACAAAATAAACAAGTCATTAAAAATAAATATGTGAAAAACAATACACAATAGACAAAAAGACAATAGACAATAAAGATATGCTATATACAAATTAAATACATAAAATGACTGCTAAATGACTAAATGTAAATTATGCAAGGGAATTTGTATAGATGTAAGAGACGTTAAATCAATAACATGTATAATAAATATAAGTATGGATAGTTCGGTATTTATGTAAACTTAACTGAGCTGGATGATGACATCACTGAATTCAATAATGAACTGCCTTTAACTGAAAATTGAGTGTTTACTATTATCATTTTGCATTGTTGACACACTATTATCCTATTTAATACTGTAAAGTTGCTTTGACACAATCTGTATTGTTAAAAGCGCTATATAAATAAAGGTGACTTGACTTGACTATTGCACATGTTTTTGTTTTTTTGCACAGTGGGTAGATCATTTAGCTGTTCGTGTGGTAGATGGCCTGCGGGAAGAAGCTTTTCCTATGTCTGGCTGTTTTTGGTGCTCCGTGATCTGTAGCGCTGATAAGACGGATGACAGTGCAATTCCACTAATGCAAACATGTTGTGGTCGACAGTGTCCAATGCCACTGACATCAATTCCAAGTGATAATATTAAATATAAAGTATGATTACGAGAAAGAGTAGGTCCTGACATGTGTTGTCTAACCCCAATAGAGTTTAGAATATCTATAAATGCTGATCCTAATGCATCTTTTTCATTAACTTCATGCGTATTACAACCACCAGCCAGCACTAACTCAAGATAGAAAATCGGCGAATTCTTTGATAAAGTCTGTATGGTGCCCTGGTGGCCTGTATTACAGTATTGCACATGTCAATTTTACTCTAGATAATGTTATATAAAGCACCATTACTTCAAACAAATTATACTTGAAGCCCGCCCTCTGAGAAATACTAAAAATATTACTATAAATTGAAGCAACACCTCCTCCTTTACCTTTTGGATGCGGCTCAAGTTTATAACAGTAATCTTGGGGGGGTAAACTCGTATAATGTAATCATCTTGGGGTGTGTGTGTCTGTGTCTGTGTGTGTGTGTGTGAGATACACTGGCAGTCAAAATCATTAAGATTTTGTAATGTTTTTGAAAGTCTCTCCTGGTCACCAAGGTGTGAACAATGAAGCTTTATAGTTGAGCATGAGTCTTTACTTTATCCGAGAATTATCATCATTATCAAAGGGTAATTTATCGTACTTGACACGTCTCAGAAAATATTTGCTAAACAGGTTTTTAATATCAATAACTGTGGTATATTGCTCTGGGTGCAGTCATGTTCGCTCGCATGCACACTCTCAATCTCTAGAGTTCCATTTTTTTTTTTTAAGTCAAAAGATTGGAATCATTAGGATTTTCACGAAGGCTGCATATTTGATCAAACATATTGTTACTGTTTTCTATTTTATCAAAAACCATTTTCTATTTGACTGCATTCAAAAATCATCTGTTGAGCGGTTGGGGCGATATGCAAATTGTAGAGGGTCTAGTGAAGAGGGCAAAGTGGAGTTTATGTGTTTTTTGACCAGTCGTTCAAAGCACTTCATTGTGATGGTAGTCAGTGCTACAGGGCGATAATCATTGAGACATGTCATTATCACTTGATCAATTTATTGCATTAATCTAAAGCTGAACCTCTCTCGGGAATATTTGGGAACGATCTTATTAGTAAAAAAAATAAACAGAAAGTGTAAAGTTTAAAAATACTATGTTTACAAAAAAGGTTCTGGTTAATATGTGGTCATTATGATGAAATTTATATGAAAATAATAGAAGTACATGATATTAGTGTTGTTAAAACTATGAAACATTTTAAAAATGTAAATAATAGATGGAAAAACAAATTACTTATTTTAGTTAGTTGCAAGTTTTCTATTTGTTCTAGGTTTAAGATGAAATACTAAAATTACCAAAACTAATACTGAAAGAAAAATAAACTAAAGCTAAATGGGAATCGTTTAAAAACAAACAAAAGTGTGTATGTGTGTAATTCATGAGTGTTAGTTCACGTTGGCTCAAGTGCATTAAATAATATTAAAAGATACAACTTTTGATTTTAATAATGTATTAGTAACTGTTGAAATTAACTGAAATTAATAAATGCTTTAGAAGTATTGCTAATTTTGAGTTAATAATGTAGTTAAGTGGAACCATATCATGATTTTATATAGTAAACTGACTGGACAATAAACATCAGCACCAAATTCTCTTTCTAATGAACACATGGAAAGGTCTTGAGCTGCTGAATGTAGAACCCAACATATATTAAGTTTAAGTTATATTAAGCCATTTATGTTTAAGGTCAAGCAGATTTTACTTTTAAAAGATAGAAGTGGCACCTGTTTCGTGGAGTGATCAAATCATTGATTTTCTCTCCGTTTCAGGTTTGATTTGGCTTACATTAATGACAGCGATATATACATATATGAGCAATATTGTTGTGTTTGCATAGTTGTTATTACAAAGAATGAACACTAAGGGGGGATATAGAACTAGATAAGAGAGATGGGAGATAGGGATGTGAATTCGGTCTGGATTAAAGTGTTGTTACTCCAAGGAATCCGTGTGCCGTCATATCGTTTATTGTTTTGTAAAAGTAAGTTACAGTACAACAAATTGGCGACGAGGTGGTTTAAAACTCTATTACGCAACAATGGCTACATTGAATGCTCCATTCCCAGACTTATTTTTACCTTGTGAGCTTTACTGCTTTATTGCTTCGGAACTGAAGGGCAAAGGATTTTAATAATCTAGAAACAATGTGAATGAACACCACCACAACATCTTAAGCAGCAAACTTTGCAAAACACAAAATTTATGTCACTGCCAAAACTTTTGGCCATGACTGTAGATACAAAAATCTGGAGCAGAATCCGGATCCGTTGGTGGAGCGGGTCAGTGTGTACGGAAACGCCTCCCTCGTTATGCCCGCCTTTGCCTACACCTTCTGCACTGGAAAGTCAATCAAAACTCTCAAAGTCCTTCATCCAGTCAGACCTCAGCAGCCGGTGGTGTTCTTCAGCCCCCTTTACCTACGAACACTGGACCGTTTCTGGAAGGGGCGTGGCCTGAAGGAGATCCGCCTCTCATCTGGGTTTATGTTAATTAGCGCGGCGCTAGAACTGTGTGAGAACGTGCATGTTTACGGATTCTGGCCATTTGAGACCGACCTGCAGGACAATCTGGTTCTGTGTGAATGACTGTCATTTATTTAAATGAGAGGACATATTATATAATTAAATTGTAAATGAGGATATATTATATAATTTAAATAGTTTTGAATGAATGAGAGCAAGCACAAAACAAAGCGCCAAATCCGCCCACAACTCCAAACAAAGCCACGCCCTCTCCGCCGAAGTCCGATGAACGGCCGAGTGAGTGCAACCGTTATTTTTCAATGTTAAAAACGTCAATTTTTAAAAAAAAAATGTTTAAAACGTTTTTCTTGGTTATGTTAACGCTAATATTAACATTACGGGAAACGTCCCATTTTACAATTTTGCAAGCATTTTGTGAATGTTCTCGAAACCATGTTAGATGAACGTCCAACTAAAATGTTCCATAAACAATGTATAAATCATGTGTTTGATGTCAGCATGCTTACTAACTATGCACACAGTGATTGGCTGATAGTCTCAGTCAGTGATTTATTGTAGAGCGAGATGTTATGTTGCTATATTCAAATAAATGTTTAAAAATGCAGGCTAAGTGTCACTAATTAGACAAGTATTCAGCTAATTGTCAGCCTCTTACATGTGTGCTTCTCCTAAACAATTAGCGGATGCATATAAACAGCCTTTTAATTAACAGAGTAGAATAATCATGGCTGATATAAGACATGCAAACGTAAAAGAAAACACAGCACAGCTGTTACTTCTTGCCCAGCTGGTTAATGAAAACAAGCATATAATCAATGGAACAGTTGGAGCTGGGATAACCTCCAAAACCAAAGGTGATACATTTTTAAAAGCTCATTATCGTCAAAAGATTCTAAAATGTTTGCGTTCCAATGCAGATTGCCGGCAAGCAACAGCCATTTCACAAAAAAAAAAAAAAAAATGATTCACTAAATTT
>NW_015643040.1:166424-168175 GCF_001515625.1 Sinocyclocheilus rhinocerous | reverse complement strand
TTCACTGAATTTACTCAATTTTTTTAAGGTAAGCGGTTGCAATCAATTTATTTTAGCGACATTTAAATAAACAAATTTAGTTGACTAACTTTCAAAAAAAAAATGTATTTAAATGTAGCTAAAATAAATTGTTTGCAACCACTTACCTTAAAAATTTTTTTTTTAAATGTATGGTAGTTTGTGGCTTGGTCTTCGTGACTTAGGACGACTCTTCACTACTCCTAACGTTTCGGATTTAGCAGCTAGTTTTAGCGCTAAAACGCTTTGTGAAATATTTTCAGAGTAAAAATTTAGGACTGACACGCCCATTATTTTTAAGCCCATTTTATTTTAAAATCGGTGAGTTTTGAGCTACTTTTAGTACTTTTACTTAAGACGTTTTGTGAATACGGGCCCTGATAACTTTGAATATACATTCTATTAATGTTACAGGAAGCACGTTTGTTCGTAATTTTGGGAGAACATTGCTTGAGAACGTTCCCTGTTAGCTGGCCACTACTGTAGTTATTGTTTGTTGATGCAGGTGTTTGTGAGTTTCTGGTTGTATTGTGAGCATTCTGTCTGTTTTTGTCCAGCAGTGGGTTTGAGCAGCCCAGAATTACTAAACGAATTGAAACAAGAGCATGCGCTCAAACACGTCCCTGCACACACGGGACTGACCACGGTGTTCTGTGGACGAGGACGACAGGTGAGACACGCTATAGGAAATCTACACCACTATAAAGATGCATTTAAAATAAATATTTTATTGTTTTCAAAGTTACCATGATTATTTTTTAATTTTTTATTTATATACATTTTTTAATTAATAATCACAATACAGCCAGAAACACACACACACACACACACACACACACAAAAATATATATATATATTTTTTTTATTGTTTTAGAATCAGGAGGCAGAGTCGGTCAAAAACCCTGCATTGAAACGGCAGCAATCACAGTGATTCCAGTTGCTCTGTCATTGGCTGTTTGAGCTGTCTGTCAGTGATTAGCCCCACCCCCTTGGTGATGTGGGCGGGTGGATTCCGTCTCTGTGAGCTGCTCTGGTTATGAGGATCTTCAGTGAACACGTCTGTCATGTTTGTGTGCGAGTATGAAAGCAGTCTGTCAATCTGTAGCGCGTCTGATGTTAAAACAGTGTGTGACTGTGTGTCATATCAAATATGAAATAAAAATCGAAGCTGAGATTGTGTGTGTGTGTGCATGTCAGAATTGAAGAGCTGACTTCTTTCAGTTTATTAAGTGGCCAGTTGGAATTTGAATTGGAATTAATGGAAGAGGGATTTACTGAACTGCAGTTCAGAGGAATTCAACACAGGAGGAGTTTCATTTTCTTATTTCAAAATGAGGGAGGGGGTGTGGGCCCTGAAGCCTGTCTACCTCATCAATGCGGCGCACTTGATCCCAACAGTTTCGCAGGCGGTCGTCCTCGCGTTGCTCCCTTCCGAACGAGCCCCCGGTCGTGACCTGTGAAAACACATCGAGGTAGACAGACGGAAGATTAGCCGGCTGACACTCACCCTCCCTCTCTCTGTCTGTTGCTAGGTAGGCCGGCCTTGGGCTGGGCGGTCCCTGACGGGTTCGCTGTGGCCCATTCCGGGCGGTACGGCCTGGCATCCTGGGGCCGAGGAGGAGCTTCTGGAACCCCGGCCAGTCCCGTCCCAGGAGCAGAGGTACGGGGAGATCTTGCACAATGCCCACCTCGATGGCCCAGGTCCCGGGCTCCGCTGAAATCTGAACCGTGCA
>NW_015643040.1:166032-166346 GCF_001515625.1 Sinocyclocheilus rhinocerous | reverse complement strand
GTTGCACGAGGGTGACTGAACTGCCGGAATCCAAGAAGGCCTGTACTGGTTTCCCCTCTAGCTTTACCATCCAGCTGGGGCCAGGGGAAAGTCCGTCCTAATGCAGGAAACACCCGGCCCGCGCCTGGATGGCCGTCGGGGCTGGGGGTTCCGTGGGCATTGGCTCATCCACAAAGTCGGGGACCACCGGTCTGCTGCCTGGTCGCGGTTGCACCTTCGAGCGGACGCCGCTCCATCACCCTGCGGGGCGCCAGGCCCGCTCTCTCCCCTGCCTCGCGGGCGTTCGTCGCCGCCGCCAGCTCGACGGCTTCTAC
>NW_015643040.1:141575-163576 GCF_001515625.1 Sinocyclocheilus rhinocerous | reverse complement strand
TAGAAGGCCCCTGGGCTGTCTCCCAAACAGCAGTTCGAAGGGGGTGAAGCCTGTGGAGGCCTGTGGTACTTCCCGGACTCCAAAGAGCACGTACGGGATCATGAGGTCCCAGTCACGCCCATCTTCGGCCACCACCCGCTTCAGCATCCGTTTGAGCGTCTGGTTAAACATCTCCAGCTGGGGGTTCCGTGGGCATTGGCTCATCCACAAAGTCGGGGACCGCCGGTCTGCTGCCTGGTCGCGGTGCACCTTCGAGCGGACGCCGCTCCATCACCCTGCGGGGCGCCAGGCCCGCTCTCTCCCCTGCCTCGCGGGCGTTCGTCGCCGCCGCCAGCTCGACCGCTTCTACCAGACTGTGGATGTCCTGGGGATTTCGCATACTGACCGGGCGCCTCAGCGGGCGGGGCAGCGCCCGTAGCAGCCGATCGATGAGGACTTTCTCCGCTACCTGGTCAGCGGTAGGGGACCCCGCGAGAAGCCACAGGTGAGCCAATCGGGCCAGTTGCGCAGCTTGCGCTCTTACTGTCTGCCGTTCATCATAGGTCCATTGATAGAATTGTTGCGTGGCCCCCATGGGAGACAGGCCCACCCTGGCTAGAATTTTGGGTTTGAGCTCGTCATATTTTTCATTCCGGGGGCCCCGCAGGGCATAATAGGCCCGCTGCGCTTCTCCGGTGAGGAAGGGGGCGATGATGCGAGCCCACTCTTCCTGGACCCACCCCTCCCGGGCCGCGATGACCTCAAATGTGTGGAGGTAAGCCTCGATGTCGTCGTTCTCGGTCAACCGGACGAGGTATTGGTGAGCCTGTGTGTGTGTGTGTGTGTGTGTGTGTGTGTATACATATATATATGTGTGTCTGTGTGTGTATACATATATATATATATATGTGTGTGTAATGAAATATATATTTAGTAAGTCAGTTTTCTAGTAAATGTTCTGGTAAGAAAAGTGTTTGCTCCATATGGTCCATAAACAAGGTTTATTTATTAAACATAATGAAATAATATTAAATATTATTTAAAAAAAATTTATTGTAATTTCTATAGGTGACATTTCAAAGATTGATAATTAATATCATGTAATGGTTTTGGCAGTGTTATTTTAGTATCATTGATATACTAAACTAGTGTGTATTAATATGTTGAATAACTTTTTCTGTTTTCTATTTAATTTAATTTTAATTAATTTTGTGTGTTTTTTTTAATGTCTATACAGTTTTTTATTAGTTATTATTATCATTCGTTTTAGTTATTTTAGTACTTTGAGTTAAACTGAACCAAAATGCGAATTTTAAAAAAATTAAAAAATGTATTTTATTTCAAGTAACTTTATATAGTTTATATAGAGTTATTATTCACAATAATAACCCTGGTTTCTGGAAATACTCCATGTTGTGTGTGTGCAAGAACATGCTTATGAGTAATTCATACTGACAAATGTATTACTGTACTCCCTGTAAGTGTAGTAGTTTTAATTCACTCAATGTTCTATTTTAATTCTATTTTAGTTCTATTTTTAATTCTGAAATTTAAAAGGCATCCTGTTTGCTGACTCGAATCAGATTCAGGTATTTCCGTGTCACTGAGAGTTCAGCCCTGACTGAGCGACGCACAGCGGTTCAAAGGTCACGCCGCTCCGAGTGTGTCTCTGATCAATAGGAGCATTAGCCAGCAGGTCGGAGGACGCGAGACGCTTCTGAGCTGAGAATGCCATCTCGTCTGCGTCAGTGTGTGCTGAGCGCGCTCCTGTTGAGTCTGCTGCTGTTTCTCAGCTCTCTGTGGCTGCGTGAGTAACC
Organism: Sinocyclocheilus rhinocerous; assembly: GCF_001515625.1. Lineage (NCBI taxonomy): Eukaryota > Metazoa > Chordata > Actinopteri > Cypriniformes > Cyprinidae > Sinocyclocheilus > Sinocyclocheilus rhinocerous. The sequence goes on along the minus strand of NW_015643040.1, from coordinate 161,780 downwards.
CTGACCTTTCACACACACACAGACACACACACACACACACCGAATAACCGTGTGTCTTCTGGTTTTGTCCAGCTCAAGGAACGGTTCAGAGTTGTGAGCAGTCGTGGCGGCCTTGTCTAAGCGTGTATACGCCAAGCAGACAGGTGAGAATCAGGAGCCAGTTGTTCAAAAGTAATCTGATCGGATTCTGGCCATCGAATTGGATCAAATCTTAAAAAAGGGATTCTGAATTCGGATTGGATCACGAAATGCAATCTTGGTTTTGATCTGGATTCAATCCTCAGTTTGTGTTGTTCAAAACGTTTTTAGTAAGGAAAAAAACCCGGGATTGTTCTGATCCCAGCAGAAGGGTGGGTTTCAGGAAAAAAAATGTAATAAAACTTTAAAACTGGTCCAAAAAATACAACGTTTGTAACATGTAATATATCCCCAAATCCCCAATCAGCTGTCAATATCAAACAAAAGTATTATATTTAATTTAATGTTTTTTTTTTTTTTTTTCCAGAAGTAGTTATTTGTGTAAACGCAATGCAAAACATTGGCATTTTTTCCCCCATCTCTCTTTTTTTCCCCCAATCAGCATGTCCCTTTAGGGGCTCCGTAGAGCACTAGTAATCTAGATTTGGAAATCTGGAAAAGTGTGTATCTGGATCAGTGTGATCCAATCCGCTTTTGCTTTGAAAAACCAGCACGAAAGTAAGATGGGTTCCCTGATCCTGGATAGCAAAACACGGGATCTCCAAATCCAGATCATTCTGATCCAGATTACACTTTATGAGCAACTGGCCCCAGGAGACTCGAGGACATAACCACTTTAACCCTTCACACACTGACTCCGATTGTAATGATCAGGTGGCTCCCGCTGCCGTTCCCGAGGAGCTGGGAGGAAATTACATCATCGGAGAGTGCTCCGGACAGCAGTTCCAGGTGTCCCGCCTCCTGCTGCACCTAAGCTCCGCCCTCGGCCCCGCCTCCGACGTGCTGCTGGATCCCTATCTGCTCTGCTGGGAGGAGCTCATCAAGTATGACATCAGTACAGCAGGAATTATATTAAGATTTTTGATGGCTCACCAAATATGCTCAAAAGAAGGGTTATAAAAAGATGCACTTTTCATGCACTATATTCCACAAAAATGATGTTGCTTTAACGCACATCTCCATGTGCATAAGCCTTCTGCATTGGAGCCTTTCATTCTGAAGATCATTTAAGTTTAGTCTATTTATATATGCGTTCTATCATTTGTGATGTGTCTAAAAAACGACATACATTCCAAAGAAATGCGATTTATAGTGTGTATATATTTATATGGCTATAACCGTCACGATGCATTTTAAGAATGTTAACACACATGTAACACAAACGGTAGATTTTTAAATTCTAAATTTACCATATGTCTGCACTCGCATTCACATTCAAAGTTTTGAATGAATTAAATTAATATTAAATTAAATATTTTGGATAAATTAATATTGGATTGGATAAATTTTGGATGAATTAATATTTTGGATTAGTTTTTGGTTTTTATATTTTCTGCTTCCCTTTTCATTTTTGTTAAAGTTTACTTAATTTTGCTGTGTTTTGTCGCTTTATATTTGTATTCATTTTTATTTCAGTGTCTTAGTTATTTTAGTGCATCAGGTTAAACTAAATAAAAATGAGAAATATTTCCTTGGCAACAAGCTAAAATAAAATAAAAGTAAGTTTTTTTAAATATTTTTTTATGAAAAAAATTTAAATAATTTTTATTTGTAGTTTTTATTAACTATAATAAATCTTGGCTATTGGCTAATCTCTCTCTCACTATTTTGTACCGTTTTCTCTTTAATTATAATGAAGCAATGTGTAGTAACAGTTAACAAGGTGTAGATATTTTAAACTGATCAAGAAAAAAAACAGTTTAACTGTTATCAGATTGGCATCGGTATCGGCAGATAATCGGTTGTGTGTCTGCACTGAAATCGGGATTGGTCGGTCTCACACACTGATTGTGTTCTGTGCTGCAGGTTTATGGAGGCTCTGGGCCCTCTGGTGGGCTTTTTCACTCATAAAGTTGAGGAGAAGATCACACTCATCCGACAGCTTTCGCTGGAAGAATCCGCCAGACTGAACGCAACAGCCGATGAGAGTGTAGCCCCGCCCCCTCCGCACGCCTACCGCTCCGTGCGATCCATGCTGGAGGCGGAGCTTCAGAAGGGCGTGGTCTCTTTCGACACGCAAACGCCCTCCGGCAGTCGGACTTTGCTCCGCCTCCACCGCTCGTTGCTATGGCTACAGCTGCTGCTGGAGAGGCTGGGGACTGAGCGCGAGGGGCGGAGCCTGGGCGAGCTTTGCCGCGATGCATACCTGGAGGTTTTAGCACCACATCACCCCTGGCTTGTGCAGCGTGCGGCGGAGCTGGTGTTTCACACGATGCCCGACCGCAGTGCGTTCCTGCAGCTGGTGTGCGTGCGCACGCAGGAGGAGGCGGAGCCTGTCATGCGCGTCGTCGTCGCAGCAATTCGCGAAATTCACCGACGGACTCAGAAAGAGCTGGAGATCAGAAACATGTTGGACCTGCCTTAACACACACATACAAACACTCCCACGCAACACGAGAAGGATTCTGAGGTTGTTTTAAAAATGTGTAATATAGCCTATCTATCTATTAATATTCTAATGTAAGAGCGGCTATTTGTAGCTTGAATGTGCGAGACTTCACGTGTCCTGACCATAGACTGTATAAAAACATGGACGTAGTGTCCGTGACGTCACCCGTAGTTTTCCGAAGAGCGTTTTTGAAGCTCAAAAGTGGGCGGAGGCGGCCGTCGCCATCTTGGCCGCGCGTCACTCCCGGATAATCGAAAATGGGCAAAGAGGCGGGAGCAGGTTGCTGAAGCCACGCCCACCTAGCTCGACGGTGGTGACGGCAGCGGCAATCCACCTGTCACTCAAGTGGCCACGCCCTTAATTATGCAGAACTTTAAGGCTTAATATAATTTAAACGGATGAGTTATAAAAAATTTCACCCCCCCTCACAGTTGTCATGAAGGGCAAAATTAGCTATATAGACCAAAATCATTTTTTGAACCAGGCTGTAAACATGTTTTTTTCTGCTGTAAAGTTGGGCATTTTAACATGGGGAGTCTATGGGACTGACTCCCTTTTGCAGCCAGCCTCTAGCGGCCAGTTGATGAATTACAGTTTTAGTCACTTCCGTGTTGGTTTCACGAGAGAGAGCGGGAGGTTGCCGCTTGGTCCTGACATTTTATCCTAGCTGCCAGATTTTCTTTCCAGGGATTACTGCGCATGCGCACATCAATATTGCGTCATTTTTCTCATGCTGAACAACGATAATTACTGTATTTGCATTACTGTAAGGGGTAGGTGTAGACGTTAATAAACCATAATTTGTACTACCTACTTTTTTTAATGGGAGGTAGCAAAATCTGACAGGGTTTTCACAGACACAAATCGACAGAACACCCGTCTCAGTTATTTTACCTGTAGCCTAGAAAACAGCTCGTGCTTGATATTGCAAACTGGCATTTTGTTATTATATTATATTAATTTATTATCATATTCGTGAAAATGCTGGTTTGCACTGCAGTGCAGATAGTTTTACCGTTAACTGCACTGTTATTCTCCTTATAGCGGCTAACGGACCGGAAGTCTCGCACATTCACAGAAAATCGCTTAATTCCGTGTTGCAAAATAAAGTGGGTATTATGTATCCTAATATATAAAATGTGGCTTGTTTATGATATGTGTGATTCTGTTATGTTTTTACATTTTTATTAGTGCTGGGCAATGATTGATTAATTGCGTCCAAAATAAAAGTTTTTGTTTATATAATACAGCGTATATTTATTATGTATATATAAATATACACACACATACAGTATATAGTTTGAAAATATGTACATGTATTTATTTATATTCATAGCATTTATATTATATATAAATATATTTAATATATAAACTACATGTTTTTCTTAAATATATACATGCATGTGTGTGTATTTATTTATACATAATAAATATACACAGTACACACACATATATAAAGAAAAACGTTTAATTTGGATGCAATTAATCGTCGACCAGCACTAATTTCTATATATTCTTATGGGAAATATTGAGTGATTTTGGCCCTTGCACTGGTTGCTAGGCTCCTCCCAGTGTCTTTTATCACGTTGCTATGCGGTTGCTAGGCGTTTTCTTCCTGTCTGGTGTAAAAAAAGAGTCTGAGTGTTCTTCTGGTCCAGCAGGTGAAATGTTCTCGTCTCTCATTTGTACACTAGATGTCGCTGTGGTCCTAGTTTTGTTAAATTATTTATGAGCAGGTTATCAGGGAAATCTCATTAATAGATCTTTACACATTTGACCAATACATTTATACAAACGCTTACATTCTAAGGAACAAAGACATTACTACACAAAATCATCCGTGTTTGTTGCTCAAACAGTGTAAGACATTAAAATACTCAAATGAAACAATGTTACGGGTTGCTCTTTCAAAGCTCTGTAAATGTAGCAACTTTCAGATGTTTCTCCTAAAAATGCCTTGTAGGATAAATGCAAAACAGACACATTTATGTCATTATTTGTCATGCAGTAAGAGTATAAAGCAATAAAATGGATGTTTAAAGCAGCTCAGATCATTTAATCTGGGTGGAATTTGATGAGAAATGTTTCAGTTTACAGACTTTAGTATCTTGTCGAATCTGAGCACAGTTTGAGCCGCTGTTCAGATCTCTTCTGGAACTGGATTGTTTCTTCTATTGGGATGTTTTTCTCAAGGGAAAATCTGTAAAGCAGGAGCAAAAGTCTCCACTTAATCTCAGTGTTTCTCAACTGGTGGGTCATGACCAATAAATGTGCCACAGGTCTGATCTGAAACCATGATGAATGCAAACGAGAACACGCAACTAGTAAAGCAAACAGACTTATCAGGAAACACTTCCCGTATCTTCTGTGGCTGATGCCAAAGGTTGTGTTTCCAAGCAAACCCTCCTCCACTAGTTCAGCACAAATTCATGTGCTAGAAACTAAATTCAAGTGATGTTTAATAAACCAGACACATTTGGTACAGTGTTGAACGCTACTTGATGACCAATGTGAAATCAGAGTCCTAAAGCAAAACCAGTTGAGAATCAACAATCCCAGAAAAACAATTGAGATTTTAAACAGTTTTTAGGATCAGATCTGGAATTACAGCTGCCGGAGCTTTTGTCAAAATCTCGTTACATAAGATGATAAAGCTCTCGGTACGTACATCATTCATATACATTTGTTTTTGTAAAAAAAATAAAATAAAATTGCATTCATGTTCTTCATATCTCGTCATAATTTCATATTACTGCTTCATATTGCAATGCATAAAATATATGTATGTATAATGTTTGTGTTCATCTGTAGTCATTGCAATTTTGCATTTAGTTTGAAATAAGACCTCGTAGGCAAAAACGTTTGTTAAACACAAAATGTTTTTATTTCCTGTTTCCATTTTTCATTTATAATGATAATCATTTGTTTTTCGAATATAAGTTTCACAATTTTCATGTCAGGCAATATATAACAGTATATTCAGGATATTTAATAAGATACATCTAGTTTCTGAGCAGTGTTTTTACAGAGAGTGAAGAAAGAATAAGACACCGTCTCACTATGAAGGACAGATGAGAAACCGGGATGAGTCTGTGAGCTATAGAAGTCATCCGGCGAGAACTCAAAGTGACGAGCGTGTCGCGTTATTGGTCTGGAGAGAAACACAGACGGGGACAAAGAGTGTGTGTGTGTGTGTGAGTGGAAAGCTCTCGAATGAGGTTCTTGTAGCGCAGGTGTGTTTGCCGTTGCCATTGTTTGTGTAAGCACGTGTTTGTCGCTGTGTCATCATTGATATTGTCCAAAAGCGTGTAGGCGTTATTGAAGCTGTAAATGTGCGGTCACATTTGTGAAATTTCGCAGGCAAAAAACACCAGTCACTTAAAAACCAGTTAGCTTTTTATGGAAGCCCATTTCTTCCATGTAAGAAAAACAAATCATGCTTTGTAAATCATAATTATGAGATAAAAAGTTGGAATTATGACATAGTCATAATTATGAGATAAAAACGTGAATTTATGACTTTATAAGTTGAAATTATGACTTAGTCATAATCATGCCGAAGACTCATAATTATAAGATGAGAAGTCAAAATTATGACTTTAAAAGTCAAAATTCACATACTAAGTCGAATATGAGATAAAAAGTCGAAATTATGATGTGATTCATAATTATGACTTTAAAAGTCACAATTTATATACCAATTCATAATTATGAGATAAAAACCTAATTATGAGACAAAAGGTTTCTGACTTTATAAGTTGACATTCTGATTTAAAGTCATAATTATCACATAAACAATCATAATTATGAGATAAAATGTCAAAATGGACAATGTCATAATTATGATCTAGTCATAATTATGAGATAAAAACGTGAATTTATGACTTTATAAGTTGAAATTATGACTTAGTCATAATTATGCCAAAGACTCATAATTATAAGATAAGTCAAAATTATGACTTTAAAAGTCAAAATTGACATACAAAGTCGAATATGAGATAAAAAGTCGAAATTATGATGTGATGTCATAATTATGACTTTAAAAGTCACAATTTATATACCAATTCATAATTATGAGATTAAAAACCTAATTATGAGACAAAAAGTTTCTGACTTTATAAGTTGAAAATGTCGAAATCGACATAATGTCATAATAGTCGTAATTATGAGATAAAAACTTTAATTTATGACTTTATAAATTGAAATTATGACTTAGTCATAATTATGCCGAAAACTCATAATTATAAGATGTCAAAATTATGACTTTAAAAGTCAAAATTGACATACTAAGTCGAATATGAAATAAAAAGTCGAAATTATGATGTGATTCATAATTATGACTTTAAAAGTCACAATTTATATACCAATTCATAATTATGAGATAAAAACCTAATTATGAGACTAAAGGTTTCAGATTTTATAAATTGAAATTCTGATTTAAAGTCATAATTATCACGTAAACAATCATAATTATGAGATAAAAAGTCTAAATTGACAGTCATAATTATGACTTTCAAAGTCAAAATTTACATATTAAATCATAATTATGAGATAAAAAGTCAACACTGATGTAAGTCACAATTATGAGATGAAAGGTTGAAATTATGACTTTAAAACTCAAAGTTGACATACCAAGTCAATTATGAGATACTATATCAACATTATGATATAAAAAGTCATGATATAAAAAGCCAAAATTGTGACTTCAAAAGTCGAAATTACGACATACTAAATCATGATTATGAGATATGAGATTATTTTGATTTGAGACTTTTTTAATCTCATAATTTCAATTTCTAAAATTTCAATTATTTATCTCAATTTAAAACTATTAAATTCATGATTACCACACTTAAAGTCACAATTTCATCTCATATGACCTAAACTAGATTTTTTTTTTTACATGGTGGGAATAGGCTTCCATCGCTTTCTGTTGGTCAGCGCAGGAAATTTATTCTGCCTTATGCGAAACTCTGTGTTACTATTGAGATGGCTGGATTTCGCCTGCAAAATTGCGCCGAGCAACGTGACCACATGACCATGACTTAACAAGTGAGATCACTGATGACTTCATGTGCTGTTTCCATGGTAACGATGTCCCAAATTCCTGTCTGCTTGGTTTTTCGTCTTACGGAAATGAATAATGTGCGTGATCTACACTCGCGGTGGCGACATGCTAATACGCATCGCTGCAGTGTCTAAAGTACAGAAATCGGAAATAATGTGCAACAATTCGATTTACCATATCTTAAAAACATATAAAATCTATGACGTAGAGCGGTCAGGCAGCACACGCGAAGTAGATCGTAGTAAACGTACGGCGGGCAGCGTAAGTTTAGCTAGTTATTAGCCACCGCTCTGTGTAAACATTGAACCGATCCCAACATCAGGCCGTAAATTGTGTGCTGATGTGCGACGGATGGACTAGTGACGTTAATTTGAAAGTTTGGCCACGTTTGGCTCTTTTTTTTTTCCCCACACACTTTTCTAACACACACCCTCCAATGTTTCAAACGCACAACACTGTGGCAGTAACCCAATAGAAACACAGCACATTCACTACTGGGGGCGGAATGAAGGAACACAAAAGAAAAACTAAACACAGACAGGCCACCCGCGCGTCGACGACGGCAGGCTAGTGGTTCGCTAATAAGCACTACGCTAATGTCTCGCTCACAACTCAGGAGTCTGACTTGTCCGTTCGACTCGAATCCCCCTGAACATCCAAATGTCAAATCACATGATAAAAGTCTAAGATTCTACCAAAGCTAAGAAGAAACGAACTAAAGTTTCGAGAAACATATGCAGCTAATGTTTGCGTCATATTTCCACTGTGCTAACGGGCGCTAACCAACAAATAAATTAAAAAACACTTTTTGGGAAGAAAACACATTTGTTCATTCATCTACTTGGATTGGCAAATTTTAATTTTAATTGAAGGTTTTTGTTTTTTTTCGCGCTTTTCTTCGTAACTACTCTCTTCGTTATCTACCTCAGATTCTGTATTATTTACAAGTATTAACAGTACACTCACGGACCAGAAGGTATTGCTGTGTACACGTTTAGAAAGATGGGTCGAACCGTTCTGGACGAAATATGTTATCAGTCGATTGGGCAAATTAATTAATGGCGAACTGATATGGCGCAGCTTGAAGCTGATTGGCTAATGTGCAGAACGTCAGCCAAACGTTTCGGTTTAACTTCGCTTGTGTGTGTGTGTGCATTCGTGAACATTACAGTGTTACAAAAGTGTCTTCACAAACGTTGTCATATGTATATAAAAAAATAAAAACCACAAATCCAATAAATAAATAAATGAATAACATTATAAATGTACCTTAAATCATAAATAAATAAATGGATAAAACAGATATCAAGTTAAGAGAACGATATGTGACAGATATGAGTCGATTACAGTCCGTGACGATTTTTATGGCTCTGTTTGTTAATTGATCATATATGCGCATTTCTACAGATGATCCTGAATTTGACCAGATTTGACCTAATTTGTGTTGTTATACGCTCAGTAACATAAAAGCCATTATATAGACTAAACGAGTGAATCCAGGTCACATTTTAGCTTGATATCAAAAGAAAAAGGTAAGAAATTATATTTTGCATACAGAAAATGAAGCCTGTTTTAGATTCTTCACATCATGGTGTTATTTTCCTATATTTTGGGAGCACATTATATAATATAATTTCTTGGCAGGTTTTGGATGATTGTGGTCCCTCTGAATTCACTGGATTGTTCATGATGATTGTGTCTAGAAATCTAGAAAGGCTTGATAATGTTTTCCTGCTCTCTTGATTTCACTTTGGAACGGTATCAGCTGGATATGACGACAGTCAAGAGTACTGAAAACACACAGATACAAAGACACACACACACACACACACACATAGAAACCATCGTGTAGACAGGAGAATGGGGACGGACAAATACATTGAACACTTTGAGATATGAAGGACTTCTACCATCTCCTGAGTGTGTGTGTGTGTGTGTGGCAGATGCAGTTGCTCTACGCTTTGTTGATGCGCAGCTTGAAGATTACGCGGCCGGCGAACTTGTCTCTTTCGCTGATCTTGAACTGAGTGCTAGACTTGATCTTACACTCCACGTTGAAGTCCGTGTTGAAAGAGATGTCTGTGAACTTCACAGCCACCAGGGGCTGAGAATAATTCACCTGAAACACATGCAGAGAGAGCAGTTACACACGGATATAATCACACAGTGCGTGCGAGTGTGCGTGCGTGCGTGCCTGAGTGTGTGAGTGAGTGAGTGAGTGAGTGAGTGAGTGAGTGTGTGTGAGTGAGTGAGTGAGTGAGTGAGAGTGTGTGTGTGTGTTCTTGCCTGTGCTCTCTTGCCGTAGTATGGATAGTACATGAGGTTGAAGGTTCCGTTTTGAGGGAAGTATTCAACTTCAGCATTGGTTTCGTTCGTCTGAGCCATCTTCTGAGCCTTGTGATGTAAATCAATGAGATCTTTATAACAGTAGAGCAGATACTGACATAAAATGATCTAAATATCAGTGGTCGCTCTATAACGGTCTAGAAATAAAGGCTCCTCAGAAGATGTGAGATGTTCTGGAGGCTTGTGAAGATCATTCCTCCGCTGAGGAACAGTGAAAGTAAAGCTTCTGGAAACAAACGCTCCTCAAAAGATCCTGAGGATCAGATTTGAGACTCTAAAACATGATTGATGGAGAATCAAGTAAAGCTGAGCTGCTTCAGTCCAGCAAGTGTTCATCTGGAGATATTACTGCAGTTATTCTGATGCTTACTTGATAAAAATCAGTCAAGATTTGACACGAGAAGCTCCAGCTGAAGCTGGACGTTTCTACAATTACACTAAAAGAGCTTTTACTGGATAAAACACTCTAAACTATCAATCAGAGACAGAAGACATGATGAGATTGATCACGTTGATCTTTTAGAAGTGATGCAACACTACATGTCTACTAACCACAGAATGCATGAGAGTTAAGCACTAGTTAGGGCTGTACTGTACTAGTTTAAGATGTGCACTAGTCTAAGGTTAGGGATGCTAAGTGTGCAGACTAGTCTATTTCTTACCAACTCGTCTCCATCTTTATATCCCTGAGTATGGAGGGATGCAATGAACAAACATTACAGATGGTATTCATGCTTGACTGGCTGTTAGTGATGAGGGTTGGCTGAAGGTCAGGTAAGATCTTACTCACTTTTGCTGAACAGGAGACGAATGGAGACTTTTCATCATTACTTGGCTTCAGCCCAATCACCTGCAGGAGTAAACGAAGCACCTTCATCATCTTCATTCAGCTTTCAGACCAAAGGTACTGTAACTGATCTGGTCTAGCTAATGATTTCTGATGCTATTTGCAGCTCAAATTTGTGTTTGTATTATTGGCTGTATCCTAGTTTTCAAAAACCGAAAACATTTGGAAAAAAATGTTTCTGTCCATTTTGACAGAACTCAAGTAAAGTGCAGATTGCACAAAATATTACTGAAGTACAGTAGTGAAGTACTGTTATTAAAATACTAGCATGATTTAATTCTATATTAATGCTAATACTAGCATTTAAATTCTATGTTTATGCATTTCTAAACCGCTTCAAATTTTAACTCAAACTGTCCAAAGAGGACCAGCACAGAAGAGCTTGTTATTTACGGAAGCTTGTTTCTGCCGTGGACAGGAATACAAATGTAATTGTGACTTTTCAGATCATAATTCTCACTAGTTTATATCTCTCATTTTGACTTTTTTCTTAGAATTACAAGATATAAACATGGAATTGCAAGATGTAAACTCAGAATTCAGAGAAAAAAGTCTGAATTATGAGATATAAATGCCAAATTATGAGGAAAAAGTCTGAATTATTAGATATAAATGTTGAATTATGAGATGGAAATATAGAATTATGAGACATTAATGCAGAATTCTAAGGAAAAAAGCCTGAATTTTTATGATATAAATGCCAAATTATGAGGTATCAAAGTCTGAATTACTAGATAAAAAGTCCCAATTATGATTAGTTTTTTTTTTAATATAAATGCCAAATTATGAAATTTTAAAGTCTGAATTGTGCGATATACGTAGATTCAGAATTATGAGGGGGAAAGCCTGAATTTTTATGATATAAATGCCAAATTATGAGGGGAAAAGCCTGAATAGTGAGATATAAATGCAGAATTATGATGGGGGGGGTCTGAATTATTAGATATAAATGCAGAATTATGAGATATAAATGCAGAATTATGAGGGGGGAACATCTGAATTATGAGATATAAATGCTGAATTATGAGATATAAATGCAGAATTATGAGATATAAATGCAGAATTATGAGATATAAATGCAGAATTATGAGATATAAATGCAGAATTATGAGATATAAATGCAGAATTATGAGATATAAATGCAGAATTATGAGATATAAATGCTGAATTATGACAAAAAAGTCTGAATTGTGAGATATAATTGAAATGCCTAATTCTTTGAAAAATTGCTAGGTATAAAGATGCAAATATGTATTTTGTTTTATTTATTCGGTTGCAGAAACGGGCTTCCATAGTAAGAAGCTTCCACAGGCTGTGGCTGATCAATAGATGCCAGCATTGAACATTCAGTACATTCTTTATTACTGTTATTATGAGTGATCAGCGCAGTTACCCGGTTGAGTTTGATGAGCACGCAGGGTTTTCCGTCCTGGTATCCGTATGTGCGGTCCTCCAGTCCGGAGCAGCTCCCCAGCATGGTGCGGTTGAACTGGCAGGAGCGTTTGGGATTGTTGCGCACCTCGCCGCTGTCCTCCTGGATGAAGTACTGATCCGGGACGCAAGCGCCGTTCTTCATCGCCTGCTGAGAGTCATTGTAGGCTGCAGAAAAACACAAGCACAGAGCATATGATCCTCCTCCTGAGGAAGCTGTTAACTCTTTCCCCGCCAAACATGGAATTTTCCGGGTTTCAGTGTATTCACGCTAGGGGGCGCTATCACGCATCTCCTGAATGAGTCTAGAAACTCGATCAAAAACACAGGTGATGAAGACGCAGAAACCAGCGATCTCATATGTAAGCATATGCATATGAAAAATAATGCGATCATCAACAATAACCGCATATATAAATGAAAACTGACTAATGTTCCCGAGTGAAATGTGGATCCAGAAAGGACTGTGAAGCTTTGGGAGTACTGATGCAAGCCATCTACTGCAGCTTTGCTTTGATAATATTACTGAATATGATTTAGATGCGGTACTTGATAAAAATGTGATTTTCTCAGCTTTTTGCTCAAAATGTTGCTTTTTTTATGAAACCTACCTACATTCAAGTGTTGATAAAAAACAATGCTTGAAGCTAGAATAAAACTGATTGTTTTGTTTGAAAGTAGAAGGTCTGATCTTTATTTTGATGTATTGCATGTTCAGATATTCATACGGCAAAATATTCTGGCGGCCATGAAATTTGAGTGAAAATCAGCAAAAACGCTGGCGGTGGCTGGCAACTTTTTCAATAACGCTGGTGGGGAAAGAGTTAAAACATGTTTGTAAGCTGAAATAAAGCTGAAATATAAATATTACATTAAAAATGAAAATCTGTGTTATTTTAGTATCATTGAGATACTGTTGTAGTTTTTGTTATTTTGAATTAGATTTCATTTTTATAGTTGCTGCTTTCATGTCAATATTAGTTAAAGTTTTAGTAATTATTAATTTTATATTTCATGAAAATGAAAAATTTTGCAATTAGCTGAAATAAAATAAGTTTAATTTTATTTTATTTCAGTTAACTTTTTCTATCAAGTAATGGAAATCTATTTTTATGGTTTTAGATTTAGTTGACTATAATAGAAATAGGAAATGTTGCCTCGACAACTAGACTGTAAAAAAAACATTTTTCAAAGTTGTAAACAAAGATTATTGGAGTGCGTTTTACAAGAAAATTCTGTTTCAGTCTTTTTACTTCAAAATGTTATGTTTATTTAATTTACCTGCCATTTCTGCAAACTGGAAATAAAAACTAAAACTTAATCTATAAAAAATAAAATAAACCTAAATATAGTAATGTTTAAAAGGAAAAAAAAACTGCTAAAAATGACTCATAAGAAAATCACTAATGATTAAACTGAAATTAAAATGAAAACTGAACATATAAAAATTTAAATCTATATAAAAATATTAATGAAACTATAATAAAGAGCACTGGCCTGTAGAATTATACACTGTTATGATATTTATATGGTGATTATTGTCCTTTTAGGATTTTTAGGAACAGATGTTGTATGGATAAGATGGTAAGAAGATTATCCAGAAATTCACATTTTCAGTTCTACGGATGAAGGAAAGTCATGGAACGACATGAGGGTGAGTAAATCAATGTTTATTTATAACGGAATTATTCCTAAATCACAGATACTTGACATTGTTTTGTGATAAACTGCAGAGTAACAAATTTATATTTCTATTCATGCATTTTGGTAGCTGCTCTCCTCTAAAGCAACTTACATTGCATGCATTTTTTTATCAGTTCATGCATTCACTGGGAATCGAACCCATGAGCGTGGTGTTGCGAGCACCATCTCTTCCATATGAAAATGCACACATCGACTGTGATTGTGAGTCAAAAATGTACTGATTGCAAAATCATTGCATGTTGTTTTATGTATTTTTTTTATGAAAATCTGTCTTTTTTTTACTTACGTGCAAGGAAGTTGTCCAAAGCCTGAATGTATGAATCCCAGCTCTCTGTTTTCTCCACATTATAAACGATTTCTAGAGGATCGCCTTTTGGCCGAATCATCATGCCTAGAGAAACACACAGAGTCAGTGTGTGTGTGTGTGTGTGTGTGTGGTTTCAGCTTTTGTCTTCTCCAGATGTTCACTGATGGACTGGAGTGCTGTGGATTACTTGTGGATTATTGTGATGTTTTTATCAGCTGTTTGGACTCTCATTCTGACGGCACCCATTCACTGCAGAGCATCCATTGCTGAGACACATCTCATGAAACTCATCTACATCTCGGACGGACTGAGAGTGAGCACATTTTCAGAAAATGTTCACTTTTGGATGAACTATTTATTTAACATAACAGCCTAACAAATTAATATAGTGACTGAAATATAATATTTGGAACGGTTAAATATGTTGTTTTTAGCATGTAATTTTGTTAGATGTACTTCATCTGTGTATCATTATATAAATATATTGATGAATTTTACAACATTAAAAGATTGATGTAATTGTTTTGCTCTTTTGCTGATTTTGATTGCTTCTATTGTCCCCATTTGTAAGTCGCTTTGGATAAATGACTAAATGTAAATGTATCTGTTTTAATCTAGTGGATATGTGTAGAGAATCACATTATCATCAAACACCCGACCAATCAGAATCCAGTATTGTGTGTCATAACAGAGATGAAGCGGTCTGTGTTTGTGTGTGATACCGAGGCGGTGAACGTGACCTAGATTCCCTCCATTCACTCCATCTTCGTGTCATCCGTGTTTCTCATTCGTCCATCACTGAGCAAATGTCAGGACAGACTGAGGAGTAAATCCTCTTACACTAAAACCACTGCCTCCTCCAGCTCTATCTCTCTATCTCTCCATCTCGATCTGCCTCTCTCTCTCTCTCTCTCTCTCTACATACTCTACTCATTCTGTTACATGCTGTCTCTCTCTCTCTTTCATTTTTTTCCAGCATTATTTTCTGTCTATTTGAGCTCTTTGTCTGCTCTCGCTCTCTCTCTCTCTCTCTCTCTCTCTCTCTCTGATGGGTGGAGTGGGGGATGGGAGTCAGATTAGAGTCTCCTCCTCTCATTCGCTGTGAGCCGCTAATGTCAATGCTTTCGGCCAATCGGATGCAGCCATACATATGAAACCTGGCCAGTGAACTCATCTGACATAATATGACACGCACACACACACTCACACACACTCTCTCACACACACACACACCCACACACACACACACTCATTCACTCATTCACTCACACACTCACACACACTCTCACACACACTGTGATCTGTCTTTGATGTGGTCTGTTTGTTTTTGCAAAATTTGATTGGTCGTTTTGCATTTGGATGGTCAAATAAAAAATTTGTAATGAATCTAAATATAGTTAAGTTCAATTATGATTTTAAAATATAGCATTACATCAGTTTACAGCAGCAGATTCCATCCAAATCCACAGAAATGTGAGGAAATATGATATTTAAATCTTATAATACATGGGCGTAGATTACGCGGGGGACGTGTCCCCCCCACTTTTAATATCACGTAAATTCGTCCCCCGCACTTTTTCGGGCAAGTGTGTTCGCATCGAGGTTTTCAAGAGCCGAATGATGAATTTACATATTGGTCTATATTTCAGGCGAAATCTCGTAATATTTTTAAATCTCACCTTGAAACTCATTTCTTTAAGGTAGCTTTTACTTGAATTTTTATATATTTTTTTTTTATTATCCTTATTTTTAAGTGTTTTGAATGAATGTTTCCTTTTTTCCTTATTTTATTATTTTTATATGGTGTAAAGATTATTATTATTATTATTATTATTATGATTATGATTATATTGTAAGGAATATGATTGTCAGGTATATTGCAGCCTAGAGATAATTTCCTGATAAAAAAAATGTAATGATACATTTAATTTAATTTAAGTTTGTGTGGTTTAGTTTTCTTATTAATTAACATACAGTATTTGGTCTATATTATTGGAAGCAATATGGCACATCTTATATCTTTATAAACAGTCTTTTGCATTTAAGTGTTTTTCTTTAACTGGAATAAGAGATTTTACTGCCACTGTTAATTCTTCAGTAAAAAGACATTTTAGATTCAGACTGAAGAGAAATTTAAAAACAAATCATATTATATATATATATATGAATGTGTATGTGAATATATGGATATATATGGATATATATATGAATGTAGTTTCTTTTCACCCTCTTCCAGCACAATATTAGTAAAAATCTTGAAAGCTAATGAGAGACATATCAGGTCTCACACACACACACACACACACACACACACACACACACATGTGTGTATTTCTTTGTGGGCAGATAGATAGAAGCTTTCATACTATAATCACTATATAAAATGTAAAACTTATTAATAATAATAATACAAATACAGAGACAGAGACCCACACACACACACACACACACACACAAACAGAGACACACACACACACACAGAGACACACACACACACACACACACTCACATGCTAAAGTCGGTGACTCAGCTAAAAGTAATTTACCAGAACACAAAGCTGCATGAAAGTCATTAATGCATCATTACTATAACACACACACACACACACACACACATAGTAAATGACAAACAAATCCGAGCTCGTGACAGCCACTGTAAATCGAAATGTGTGTGTGTGTGTGTGTGTTCTGTATATGGTTATATAACTCCTGATGGATGCTGCTGCTCCGGATGTGAGCGAAACCACGTCACGTCACGTGAGCGCGCGCGCGGAGGACACACCGAATAACCTTGCGCGCTCCCGTGCGATCGATCATTTTGATCGGAACGATCGGATGCGCGTTCGCGATCCGTTAAACGATCTCAACGAGCGAGACGCGCGCAAACACCGCAACCTCGTTCAGCTCTCTGCACCCGTTCACCTTTAACAGCAGCAGCATCGTCAGATTGTCCTTTAACCATTAGGGCCTGATGCACACACACACACACTCTCTCTCTCTCTCTCTCACACACACACACACACACACACACAGAGAGAGAGATAGAGAGAGAGAGAGAGACGCATTGCGCAATGCGTTCCGGTTAAAATGAATGAACGCACCGGAATCACGCGCCGCCGTTAAATCGAGCGCCTTACATAAGGCACACTCACCCCAGCTGCTCGCCGTTCTCCCGAGCAGCTCGTGCGTCCGCGGGTTCCAGAAGAATTCCTTCCATTCCCCGGATTCCTTCTTCTCGTCGTCTTTGGCCATGTCTCCGGTGCGCGCCGCTTTGATAACCGCTGGGAATACGCGCGATGGAACGGCTGGTGCTCACGGACGCGGCCCGGTCGCTTTTTCTCGCTCTTCCCGTTTAGACCCGAGCGGAGTGCCGCAGCGCCGCGCACTAATCCAGAGACACTGCGGTAAAAACGCGCTGAGCGCACGCGCACCCGGTAATACCCCCCCAATCTCCTGCGGAACAGAAGCTCCGAAACCCCGCCTCCATCTGCAGCTCTCCAGCCAATCGCGTCTCTCTCCTCTCTCCTGGCCACGCCCCCCGCTGGTCCAGCGGCTCCGCATCCGCGCGTCTGTCGGTGACTCTCCGGTTCGTTTATTCGCGCCGATCGATCGATCGCTTGTTGACCCGTCCCGCATCTGTCGGTGTCTGTGTTATCGTTTCCGCTTCACCGAGTTTCAGTGACGTTAAGAGCGACGCAGCATCGCGTACAGAAACCGCAGACGCGGCTCGTTATGAAGGATACAGTGTTACAGTGACCCCCACAGAGCAAATGTACAATGTTTCACAAACATGATACAAAATGACACAGCACTAAACCATTGTTTTGATGTGGCTATTCCATCCACATTTGCATTTAGCCTAAATGTGTGCTATTGTAAGACATATATTTTCTTGCCCCAAAATACATTTTGATGTATATTTTGGTATATGAAGGCTGAAACTAAATATATTTTTTACTTCAAAAATATATTTCAATGACCTTCACCGTTTACAACATATATTTATCATTTATTAATATATATATATATATATATATATACCAAAAATTAAGTACTTGTAACTAATTAGATTAAACTACATTTTAAAATACGTAATCATACTATGGTTACTTTTTATGGATTACATGATTGCATATTATTTACACAGTAGCAATAATTTATTCAGAATTCAGAAATAATTCCTCTTTATCATTTCAATTTTATTTTGTAAAATGCTTATAAACACTCAGAAAGTCTCCGGTTCTGTGGACATTCACACAGAGATCAATCAGTAGTCAGGTGCTACACAGCATTTACACAAATCCTTTCAGCACCGCATCAACTACTGATGAATGCATTAATTTTTATTTGAGTTATGACTCATCAGTTATTCAATAATGTCACAACTGCTTGCTGGAACTTCAGAACTTTATTGCATGTCTGCTAAATGTAGTTACTCACCCAAAACCTCTTTCTTGTTCTGGAATCAGGTCTGTGTAAAGTGTGTTTAGGAAGGCCAGGAGACGTTGGGTATTATAGGGCCCACTGTGTGGAATATGTGTGCTCACACCAGTCTCTGAAATGGCAGCACACATTGTAATATTGGCCTGGTGTGTCAGTTGTGGCTCGGTGTCCACGTCTCCGGCCTTTGGACAGATTGTAATTACTAACTACAATTTTTGTCATGTCATTTGGAATCAGTAACAGTTTACAATTTGGAAGTAATCTACCCAGCTCTGATTACTTCACACATGTGAGCCTGGAGCACAAAATCAGTCTTAAGTCGCTGGGGTATATTTGTAGCAATAGCCAACAATACATTGTATGGGTCAAAATTATAGATTTTTCTTTTACGCCAAAAATCATTAGGATATTTAGTAAAGATCATGTTCCATGAAGATTTTTAGTAATTTTCCTACCGTAAATATATCAAAACTTATTTTTTGATTAGTAATATGCATTGCTAAGAACTTCATTTGAACAACTTTAAAGATGATTTTCTCAATATTTAGATTTTTTTGCACCCTCAGATTCCAGATTTTCAAATAGTTGTATCTCGGCCAAATATTGTCCTATTAAAAATGTACCCTTATGACTGTTTTTTTGGTCCAGGGTCACATATTACAAATATTGTTGGCTCCTTGACAGATTGCTTTTGTTCCTCTTTTGTAAGCTACTTTGGATTAAAACATCTGCATAAATAAATGCAGCACAGAGGTCATGGGGCTGATTCTCAGGATCTGTAGATTGATGTGTTTTAAGGCAATGCATTAAAGCAGTGGTGGCCAACGTTGGTCCTGAAGAGTTTCGCTGCAACCCTAATCAAACACTCCTGACATCACAACTGCAAATGTAGTCAAAAACATGCCATTCGTGTCAGTGAATTGGCCACTGGCACCAAAATGAAGTTTTTCATCATCATGTGAGCTGAACTGGTCAAATGTTTCGATGTATTTTCAGTATGGTGGTCAGTCCTGGAAATATAATTTTGTTGTCACTGACTGTTCGTTTCGTCTGAATGCTGTTGTGTCACACTGAGCTTTTGAACAGTAGGTAAAAGTTTAGTGGGACAAGTCAATACTGTGGTACACAGATAAAGATCATGCACATCACAGCACGATATACAGTACATTGGAAAACAATACATGTCATAGATAGTTATGCATATATATGTATGGGTAACAATGAAGTTGTGAAAAGCGTGATAGGTTCATCGTGTGTATTTAGTTATTGTGCAGATTGTTGAGAAGTGTACTTGTTTTGCACACATGTGCCTAAACACATGCAGTTTGTGTAATATATAATAAATAATAAAATCTGGTCTAAGCAAGAAACAAAGTGTTCAGACATATAAAGATAAAAGTAAAAAAAAAAAAAAAAAGCCTTTGCAAATGTACTTACCCCAGTGTTCCTTTGCCCGGGCCGGGAGGGCTGGGG
>NW_015643040.1:130272-134404 GCF_001515625.1 Sinocyclocheilus rhinocerous | reverse complement strand
AGACAGACATGTATAGATAGATAGATAGACAGACAGGTATAGACAGACAGACAGGTATAGACAGATAGACAGGTATATACAGACAGACAGACAGACAGGTATAGACAGACAGGTATAGACATATAGACAGACAGACAGGTATAGATAAATAGACAGACAGACAGACATGTATAGACAGACAGACAGACAGACAGACAGATAGATAGATAGATAGATAGATAGAAAGACAGACAGACAGACAGACAGATAGACAGATAGACAGACAGACAGACAGACAGATAGATAGATAGATAGATAGATAGAAAGACAGACAGACAGACAGACAGACAGATAGACAGATAGACAGACAGACAGACATACAGATAGATAGATAGATAGATAGATAGATAGATAGATAGATAGACGACTGTCTTTAGACAGCGCAGCGCTGCTTTGTGTGCAGCCTTTACAGGAGAAACCTCCATCTCTGCCGCTCCTAAAGCGCCTCCTGCTGGCCGAGAGTGATAATGCAGTTTCCATAAGCCCGTCTGATATGCGCAGAAAACATATTTTGCTTGTTATCAGAAATAATCTACTCTAGAGGGACTGTGCTGTTGTTATTGATTCTTTGTGGAAGTCTACCGGAAGTTAAGTTTGGGCCACAAAAGCGCGCATGCGCAGTAACGTTTGTTTATGTTGTTGCCGTTGAAACCGTCTACAGGCCTACGACACGATTTTAAGACCTTTTAATTAAAATTAAGTTTCACATTTGCATGTTCACGGTTCTCTGCTGTTGGTTTTGGTCACATGACATGCAGGTAAACAAATAAAATGTTAAATTTTTTTCAGTAGGCTAAGTGTTTCATTTTGATTCATTTTAAAATGGTTTGTTTTCATATAAAACAATTTTATGATTTAATTATTCGCTTTTCATTAACCCCCCCCGCAGCTCTTTCACAAACCCAGTTTGGGAAACCTTGACGTAATGTTTAATGCACTTCATGTTGTTGATAAAAACAAATGGAATATATTTTCTTACTCTTTGTATTTTTATATCAATATGGTTATTTATCTTAAATAAGATTGTCCTATTTAAATCAATTATGTTTAATGTAATGGATTACGACAATTTTTGTCATGAAAATTGGAATCAGTAATGGAATATATATATATATATATATTGGCCTATATGCGTTGTGAAATTAATGTTTATGTATTGATGTATTGATGTTATCTGTAATCTGTATGGCGCATGCGCAGATACCTGTGTGATCCGCGCGCTCTGATTGGCGCAGAGCGGGAGGGCGGGTCGATGACGTCACGGGCGCTCCCGAGTTATGCGCTCGCCCGAAACACGCGGAACAGAGCCGCCTCCGATCGCGTTCATAACTCTTTATAAGCACTTCATAAAGCGCCAAAACTCGCTCAGATCCGCCGAACGAGCTCCGCGCGTCCAAACAATAGAAGAAAAACCGTTTTCGATGAAGAAAAAGCGAGTGTAAGCACTTCGCGCGCTGATGTTTTGGATTCTCAGGCGACAGATTTGAGGAGAGAGAGAGAGAGAGAGAGAGAGAGTGTGTGTGTGTGTGTGTGTGTGTGTGTGTGTGTGTGTGTGTGTGTGTGTGGAGAGATGAAGATCGAGTTCGCTCCTCTGCGTCTTCCTCTGCGCAGGCGTCTGCAGACAGCCGCAGTCGTGCAGTGGGTCTTCAGCTTCTTAGCTCTGGGTGAGAAACTTAGTAATATGCATTGCTAAGAACTTCATCTGAACAACTTTAAAGATGATTTTCTCAATATTTAAATTTTTTTTGCACCCTCAGATTCCAGATTTTCAAATAGTTGTATCTCAGCCAAATATTGTCCGATCCTAACAAACCATACATCAATGGAAAGCTATTTATTCAGCTTTCAGATGACGCATAAGTCTCAATTTCAGAAAAATGGACCCTTTTGACTGTTTTTGAGCTCCATTGTCACATAACTGTAAAGACACCTGTTTTTTTCCCGCATTTTCTAGAAGAAAAGCTTAGTGGTAAACCGTGGTTTATACAGAAAACGGTTATTAGAAAAAGTGAATATTTGTAATAGCATTTTTGTTTCTAGTAATTTAAATCTTAAGCAGAAGTTTGATATTTCAACCCAAAATCCAAAGAAAGTATAATTTTTGATTCCTTATAAAAATACATAAAGACACGTTTTACTGCATTGACTTGTGACTTTAACTTTATTTATGTATTTATTTATTTACAATTTTTAATTTTGTTTTTATTCCAATCGTGATGAATTAAATTCAGTAGATTAAGTAACAAAGTTGTTTTTAAATGTGCTGTATAAATTATGCATTGTGCAACTGTGAATATATATAAAGATTAGTAATCTACTCAATTTTAATTCATCCTGTACAATAAATAAAAAAAAATAAAAAAATTTAAAAATACAATAAATAAAAAAATGTTGTGACAGGATGATTTTATTTCTTCACTGTAAAAAATAAGTTGCTGCCTTAAATTTTAAAGTATAATAAAATTGACTTTACAAGTCATTTCAACTTAAACTGAGTTGAGTTGAATCTCATATAACTTTAAAAATGAAGATGAAATTGGTTAAATTTAGATAAGGTAAAGTAATGGGGGAACAATGAATAATTGATCATATCAGTTTTGTACAGTTTGGTTTCTGAAAATAAGTTTAATTTTCTTGAATTTGAGGTGAAATATGGGCCAGACATCTTTTTTGAATGTTTTTATGAAATTCATTTGCACATATTGTTGAGACATTGAGTGCAGGGATAGAAATTAGCCTCCAAAATAGCATAAATTAATATAATAAAATTTAAAAAAATGAAATAAATGTAATAATAGATGTTAAAAATAACAAAAAATTAATAACATAATAATTTGAAAGAAATAGAATAAAAAATAAAGTAGCATGAAATAAATAACAGTAATAAATTAAGAAATTAAAATAATAAAATAACTTTAATAAAAAACTAATAATAAAGTAATACATTTAAAGAATAAAAAAAATAAAATAACATGAAATCAATCTGGAGTTCATTGTGTTTGTGGATCAGAACTGAGCCTGAAATCTTTGAATCACAAACCATCAAACAGCAGCGGTCAGGTCATAACAGAATTAGTAACTGTGTGTGAGTGTGAGTGTGTGTGAGAGTGAGAGTGTGAGAGTGTGAGAGTGAGAGTGTGAGAGTGTGAGAGTGAGAGTGTGAGAGTGTGAGAGTGAGAGTGTGAGAGTGTGAGAGTGAGAGTGTGAGAGTGTGAGAGTGAGAGTGTGAGAGTGTGAGAGTGAGAGTGTGAGAGTGTGAGAGTGAGAGTGTGAGAGTGTGAGAGTGAGAGTGTGAGAGTGTGAGAGTGAGAGTGTGAGAGTGTGAGAGTGAGAGTGTGAGAGTGTGAGAGTGAGAGTGTGAGAGTGTGAGAGTGAGAGTGTGAGAGTGTGAGAGTGAGTGTGAGTGTGAGTGTGAGTGTGAGAGTGTGTGAGTGTGTGAGTGTGAGTGTGAGAGTGTGAGAGTGTGTGTGAGAGTGAGAGTGTGAGTGAGAGTGAGAGTGTATCTTCCAATGGGGTAAGAAAAATAATCTTAATTCAAAGGCTAAACAAGATTATTTTTCTTAATATAATATCTTAAGTCGTTTTACTTGTCAAGTAAATGCATCTGAATTCCAGAATCTTTAGATATTTATACTAGAAAACAAGACAAAATACTAAGGAAGAAAATCATTTTTTGCAGTGTATATGTGCTTTATTTACATGCATCTCAGAGCGGCTCTGTTCACAGTAAACGCTGCTCCGCACAAACTCTTATCATTTACACGTGTGGAGCGTCTCAAACTCTTATCTCTGCATGTTGTTGTGTGTTTGTGTTTATTATAACGTTCATCTGGGAACGCAACGTGCGCCATTTCATCAGATTTGTAAGGTAAATAATTTATAAACCTACGCAAACACTGGAGAATACGTCAATATCTTTGTCAATATGCTAACTGTTCATCGCGATTTCAAAATAAACATTTAAAACCCTCGCTTTGAGTTTACACGTTTTGATGTCCACATATTCATTAAATTACAGTGGCTATAGCATTTCTGTCCTAAAGAAATGGCCAAATATTAAAGATTAAGTGGACATTTGAATTAAATGATGCTT
>NW_015643040.1:125404-130201 GCF_001515625.1 Sinocyclocheilus rhinocerous | reverse complement strand
GCGGGAGCTGCGTGGAGTTCCGATCATATGCAGATGTCCGTTCATACTACATGACCGAAAGCGCGTGTTATGTGACCATTCATGCAAATTGTAGCATCATGCTACATAAGACAATAAATAAGATTTATATTCCGCTTTTACTCAAAACTCACTTTAAACCACCATCAAGTTTTTGTAATAACTTCCGATTGCCGTGTGTGTTTTGGCCATGTAATGTTGCTGAAATTAAATATGTTATTACCTCTGAGTCAGAGCAGCGATCATGGAAGAGAGAACACAAGCAGACAGCGCTGGAAGCTGCTAATGCTCATCAGTAAATCAGTGGAAAATGAATAGAAATTATGATTCTGTCTGAGCTATGCGTTTTAACACAAACACTAACTAGTGTAAATGTAGTCTAACAGATGTGTAAACTGAAGACTATTTGAGCTTTATTAAAACTATTTTGCACTGATTTATTGTTGGTTACATTTTGTTCCTTTGTGCAGTGGCTCAGGAGATGAGTCTTTGAGTTTGTATAAACATCAACAAGCTGAAAAATAAAACCAAAGTTTTTTTGTTAGATAATGTAATTTTGTTAAAATTGATTTCATAAAATTGGTATCGAAAAAAGTATCGTTCAGGAACCGGTATCGAAGTCAAGGTATCGGTATCGATATCGAAAATTTTTGAACGATACCCAGCCCTAATCTTTACACACACTTAAACCTAAAATAATCATTCATAAGATTCGAAAAGGTTGAAGCAAATCACAAGGGTGTTCACAGTGGGCTGTGTTTACATTAATCTGGCGTCATAAAAGCAAATGAATCGGGATGCATTTACTTGGCAAGTAAAATGACTTAAGATATTTAGTCTTGTTTTCTGAAAAAATTATCCACATTTTGTTAGTTTTTGCTTGAAACAAGTAAAAATATCTTCCAATGGGGTAAGAAAAATAATCTTAATTCAAAGGCTAAACAAGATTATTTTTCTTAATATAATATCTTAAGTCGTTTTACTTGTCAAGTAAATGCATCTGAATTCCAGAATCTTTAGATATTTATACTAGAAAACAAGACAAAATACTAAGGAAGAAAATCATTTTTTGCAGTGTATATGTGCTTTATTTACATGCATCTCAGAGCGGCTCTGTTCACAGTAAACGCTGCTCCGCACAAACTCTTATCATTTACACGTGTGGAGCGTCTCAAACTCTTATCTCTGCATGTTGTTGTGTGTTTGTGTTTATTATAACGTTCATCTGGGAACGCAACGTGCGCCATTTCATCAGATTTGTAAGGTAAATAATTTATAAACCTACGCAAACACTGGAGAATACGTCAATATCTTTCTCAATATGCTAACTGTTCATCGCGATTTCAAAATAAACATTTAAAACCCTCGCTTTGAGTTTACACGTTTTGATGTCCACATATTCTAGAAATGACAGTGGCTGTAGCATTTCTGTCGTAAAGAAATAGCCAAATATTTAAGATTAAGTGGGCATTTAAATTAAATGTTGTTTGGTCAATATTAAACAAGCATTAGATTGCGCAGCAAAGTGTAAAACAATCGTCAGGCTGTTGGCGCCCTCTGCTGGCATTTGTTAAAATGTGTACTGTACATTAGTTCTATTGTTCAATAAAATCATATGATTACTTGCTTTTAGTACTTTATTTAAGCTAATTATTATTGCCTCATTGCTATTATGTATTAGGGCTGCGACGATAAATCGATGCAGAATTGATTCTTGGACTGATTCTGAGATCTTCCGAATGCATGGTGATTCTCTCTGGAATCGGTTCTGAGCTTATATTTTAACAGCAGATGGCGCTCTACTCTAGTTTTTATCCGCACACTCAAACACTCATGAAGAAGAGCGCTTGTGTGTTCGGCTGAGTCTGTAATTTCACCTCGGCTCAGAATGCTTTTATGACGCCAGATTAATGTAAACACAGCCCACTGTGAACACCCTTGTGATTCGCTTGTACCTTTTCGAATCTTATGAATGATTATTGTAGGTTTAAGTGTGTGTAAGGATTTGGCTGTTTCTAAAGCATGCAGCGCCATCTGCTGTTCAAAACTATAAGCTCAGAATCGGCTTGAGAAAGAATCGCGATGCCTTCGGAAAATCTCAGAATCGATGTGGAATCATTTCTCGATTCGCGATGCATCGATTTATTTTCCCAGCACTATTATATATGTATTTTAAGTCATTTTAAAGGCTATTCTTCACTTAGGTCTATTTTTATTACCACAAAAAAATTAATTATAATGACCCGATTACTCGATTAATCGTCAGAATAATCGACAGATTACTCGATTGCTAAAATAATGGTTAGTGACAGCCCTAGTGCTCTGGTCTCTCTAGCTGATGAAGACGGCGGATCTGGACCCTCGTTATAATTATCTGTTCGGGTTTCATCCTCACGGCGTTCTGGTGGCCGGCGGATTCGGGAATTTCTGCACGGAAGTGTCGGGATTCTCTCGGATGTTCCCCGGACTCACGCCGTACCTGCTGATGCTGCCCTTCTGGTTCAGAGTTCCCTTCTTCAGAGAATACATCATGGGCGGAGGTGTGTGTGAGTGAGTGTGTGAGTGTGTGAGTGAGTGAGTGAGTGAGTGTGTGTGTGTGTGTGTGTGTGTGTGTGAGTGAGTGTGTGTGTGTGAGAGTGAGAGAGTGTGAGTGAGTGTGAGTGTGTGAGTGTTGTGTGAGTGAGTGAGAGTGTGTGTGTGTGAGTGAGTGAGAGTGTGTGAGTGTGTGTGTGAGTGAGTGAGTGAGAGTGTGTGAGTTAGGGGTGTGCAATATATATCGTCTGCGATAATATCGTAATTGTTGTTTCAACGATGTGCGATTTGACATTATCGAGTATTTTGCAAAAACCATTCAAAACACCAATATCACACAAAGAGTGCCATTTTCTCCAAAATTACCTTGATTACAAATGTGATATAGATTTTTTTACAACAGTTCAAAAAACAAGAAGTTAATTAAGAGACTTACGTTTTAGACACCATATTGCCTGTTTTTGCTCTATTTCGACAACAAAAATAACCCCAAACACAGTCACAGCACTGTTCGTGTGTATGAGAGTGAGTGAGTGTGAGAGTGTGTGTGAGAGTGAGTGTGTGTGTGTGTGTGAGTGAGTGAGAGAGTGCGAGTGAGTGTGAGTTGTGTGAGTGTTGTTTTGTGTCTCTGAGCAACATGACGGTGTTTCGTTCTTGAATGAATCAACCGTTTAAATGATTCGGTTCAATCGCAATGACTCACTTATTAAGAGGGATTTGCTGCCACCTGCTGGCGGTTCTAATTTCAAATTTCGGCTTTTTCTTTTTTTTTGTTGTTGATTTTTTCCATGTTTTAAATCATTTCAAATATCAGTATTCAACGTTTTGTGTTTAATATATCAAAACATTATTTATTCATTTGTAACTGCAGGTTAAATGCATTCATGTCCTGCATTAAACAGTGTGTAAACACATCTAAACGCCTCTTCAGACGCAGCTTCTGTGTTTCCTCTGCGCTGCAAAGATTAATTTAGTTGATACTGATTTCATTTGTTTGGTAACAGCCCAAATGTCTTATTATTCTAATTCACTGATTAAATGTAAGAATTTGACTCAAAAGATAATGCACACTTTTAGAAAAAATGGCTTTATAAAGGTAAAAATCAACTTAAACATATTGGGAAAGATTAATTTCTATCAGACCAGCACACAGAATATGAAGAATATCAAACACTTCAGGAGTCCGCTGTCCACGGCAGTCCTTAAGATATCAGCACAATAACACACTCAGCACAATACCAGCTAATTACCGTCATCGATAAACTCACAGAGTGTGTGTGTGTGAGTGTGTGTGTGTTTGTGTGTGTGTGTGTGTGTGTGTGTGTTTGACCTTTCTGTTTATTCTGGTTGTGTAATGGGATGTTGTGAAAGTGTGAAACCCTTGAATGTCTGAATTATGTTCTTTGTGAGGTTAAATGTGTTTAATTGTCATGAAATTCTGGTGTAAATAATGGTCTTAAGAATGTTTTACTTATGCATCTATAATTTAAACTGTTTAATATAAACAGCACGGGTCTCATGGTTCAGTGCTGCGTTGCGAGTCACTTTTCCTGCGTTTGATGGCGTTTCTTCAGCCGCGGGTCGGTGGCGTAACAGTCTGATGTAAAGCGTGATTTCACTCAGATTGTGTAAAATACTGAAGTGTAGACAAAGTTTGGCTCGTCGGCTCAGCATTATTGCAATCTGCTCACTTTATGCTCCTGCTTGGAGATTGGTGCGCTGAACCGAACGAGTGTCTCGTCTGCTTTCGTTCACTGAGTTCATGAAGAGCGTGACTCGCACCTTCAGTTTATGAACAGTGTGACTTTTTATTCACTTTTATGAGACGCCTCGTACGTTCAGATTGTTTGTGATGGATGGGTTTGTGTTGCTGAGTAGTGAAGGTGTGTGTGAACTCTTCTCTGACAGTACTCTGTGTCTGACCTCTGACCTCTGCAGGGCTGGTGTCGAGCGAGAAGGCCAGTGCGAGTTACCTGCTGAGTCGTCCAGGTGGAGGTCAGGTGGCTGTGATCGCGGTGGGCGGAGCTCCAGAATCACTGGACGCTCGACCGGGGGCCTTAACCCTTCAGCTGCTGCAGCGCAAGGGCTTCGTTAAACTCGCCCTCAAACACGGGTGAGACAGAGAGAGTGTGTGTGTGTGTGTGTGTGTACTGATGTGAGTGTGTGTGAGAGAGTGTGTGTACTGATGTGAGTGTGTGTGAGAGAGTTTGTGTACTGATGTGTGTGTGTGTGTGTGTGTGTGTGTGT
>NW_015643040.1:115600-124195 GCF_001515625.1 Sinocyclocheilus rhinocerous | reverse complement strand
AGTGTGTGTGTGTGTTGCATATAATATTCTAGAATGACTTGTATTAACTGCCATACATGCTATATACCGGTAGTTAAACATTGAGGTAAAGTGCCTTTATTCATTTATGTAACACACATAAGGTACCTACATATTAAAACACTTATTAAAATGTTTTTAAGCATCTTTTAAGTAGAACATCTAGTTCCGTCATAACAATTTGGTTATGCAAATAAAATAGCAATGCATTATGGGAGCTGCACGGTCATATCCATAACTCTTCCTTATTTTGTTACTGTACTTGAACACTTTATTGACGGGTTGAAAGATGTGCATTTATAATGTTTATTGTAGATCTACATCAGTGGGTTACTTTGGTCTTTAATCAGGAATTGTGAATTGATTTGGAAAAATGAAAACAAATAAATTTGTGCTTTTTCACAATTGTATGTGTTTACTTATGTTTACATATGCAAATAACTACACTGCTTAGTAATAAGTATTCTATATGTGTCCCTGGAGCACAAAAGCAGTGTTAAGTCGCTGGGATGATGCATAAATCTCACTTATCGACACTTGTGACTGGTTTTGTGCTCCAGGGTCACAAATAATGAAAATGCGCTTATTTGAAATAGTCGCTAGGTGGCAGTGTCTAATCTCTTAATTTACACGTAAAGTTTCAGCGCGCCTGTCAAAATTTCAAATCGCACTAAAGCGAAGGATGGGCTCATGAATATTAATCGGGTCAGCCCGTCACTGATTGGTCGCGCGGCCTCATTAATATTCATGACCCCCTCGCCATAGTAGGACGCGGAGGCGTAACTTCCGGGTGATGGAAAGTTGTCAACAGTTTCGCAGGAGGAGAATTAATCTGTAAATCTGAGTTCGTTAGTGTCGCTTTAAAGAAAGTCCAGTCCGAGACTGCGCAAGAGGAGCGAAGCCGCGGCGTTTCTGCGGATTTGTAGATTATCGGGTGGATCTGATGCGAATTTATGGAGTATAAACAAACTTCTCGGGTGTGGATGATCAATGTCAATCAGTCTCCTGGAATCTAACGGGGTTTTAATGTTTGTTTTTATTTTAACGGAATATTCTCTCTCCTCCAGGGGTTTTAGCAGCACGTGAACTGAGTCTTTAGTGCGTTAAAGTTCACAAAATCTGCGACTGTGTGCAATTTGACTCTTTAAAGGGATTGCAGACTCATTTTTAAGGGGCTAATTCACGTTTCTGGGGGGGGCTCAGGTTCAATCTGCGCGGGGTTCCCTGGTTGTGTTGGTTCTTTGCGATTGAACTGCTCTGATTCCCGTCATCTGGGTTAGTTTGCTGTAAGTAAATGTCAGGTTTCAGTGGTGTTGTGCAATGCTTCTGTATGCGGGGGATTTGCTTAAGCGTTCGGTGACGTCACTCCCGCGCGAATCTGTGAAATCAAATCTTGACTCCGGTTTTAATTCGAATCAGCCCGTGCGTGTCAGAACTGCAATAACCCTAGTTTTATTATATATGCAAGCTTTTGCATCAATATTAAAAACCTGCAATCAAATATGCAACGGAACTGAGAGTTGATTCTAAGTTTTACTTTTGAGCTTTTACACTTAGTTTGAGGTTTAACGCACGATCATTTCTAACTCGAATCAAATATGATGCCAGAGTTAATTAATTAAGCTAATTATTGTTTGTAGCTTTTTTGCACAAAATTGCTGAACCTTTCCACTTGCTCCAGTTTTAATTTGAAGTTAAATGCACAATCTGGTTTTAATTGGAATCAAATTAGCAATACAAGTTTTGCTCTGTACGTGTTTTTAGCTTTTGCACAAAATTGCTGAACTTTTTCACCTGCTATAGTTTTAATTTTTAGGTTAAAAGCATGCTCATTTTTTCATTCAGATCAAATATGCAACCAGAACTGTAACATTTAGAGTTTGAGTCTAAGTTTTGAGCTTTTACACTTAATTTGAGGTTTAAAGCACGATCATTTCTAACTTGAATCAAATATGATGCCAGAACTGTTAGCATTTAAACATTTTACTCTTAAAGTTGCTTAGTGTTTTTAGCTTTTGCACAAAATTGCTAAACCTGTCCACCTGCTGCATTTTTAATTTAAAGTTAAATGCACGACCAACTTTTTGAATTAAACGACAACAACAAAAATTTCTATTCAGGTTTTATTCTAAGTTCATGACTATTTTGAGCTTTTTTCATTTGCTCTAGTTTTAATTTTAAGTTAAATGCATGATCTGGTTTTAATTTGAATCAGATGAGCGATACAAGTTTTGCTCTGTACGTGTTTTTAGATTTTGCACAAACAAAACTTTTTCTCCTGCTTCAGTTTTAATTTGAGATTAAAAGCATGCTCATGTTTATGCAGCGGCCAAAACTGTAACATTTACAGTTTAACTCTATTTAAGTTGTTTGAGTTTCTTTCTCTAGATTTAATTGAAGTTAAATGCATGATTCACTTTTAATTTGAACCAAACGAGCAGTCAGGTCCGTAACTCCAGGCATTGAGATTGAGTCTGATTCTTTGCAGGTTCTGCTCCTAAAGTTGCTGAGTTTCTCGTCACCATACAGATCACCGTCGACGGAAACAGAACTTCTTGTTTTTGTAGTTACCAAACTTGTCCTGCAGACCTAACATGATGTCCTGGCACGTTCAGGCCTTGAGCTGCAGCGAGAAACCATGTAAAACGCCCTAATTATGGTGTTTATTTTCTTACCATCTCTCGGATAGGCTTTTGATCTTGAGAGAATCAGATCTGCGCGTGCATGGCGATCAGGAGCCTCTGTATTGTGTCCTGAGCTGTGAACGGACGTACTGTACGACTGCCAGAGGAAACAGCCATCAGAGCCGAGCCTTGCGCAACCGCTGGGCAGAGAAACTGCTCTTGTTACTGTACTGGCTGCAGTTACACTCAAAAGAAAGAGGACAGAGCCAAATGCAATGGAATAAATTTGTTTAACTTTTACCTGCGACTTTACCTGAGGACGGAGAATATGATTTATCTGATCCAGATTGACCCGAGAGACTGAGCGGAAGAAAACCAGTCTCGCTTTGGAATGGTTAGGACATTGGTTTCTTAGAGATTTTTGCCGTTTTGGTTTCTACTGCAAAATAATGAACAACAAAGATCGAGTTTGGAGCGCTTAACGTCACACCGCTCGGTCCAGAATGAGTGGCGGAAAGAAACGGAGCGGTTTTCAGATCACCAGCGTCACGTCGGACTACAATCAGGGTTCTGGAGAAAGCCATCCGCCGGAGCTCCTCAGCCCTGGAACTCAAAGAGCCACGCCCCCTTCTGCCAGAAACCCCGCCCACGGGAGGAGCCCCAGAAGCCAGACCGCATCGCCCACTCAAATCCTATCCAATGGGCTGTCTCTGCGCCATAACCCCGCCCTCCAGACGCAACAGAGCTCCAGTCAGCCGGCCACACCCATCACGGCTAGGAAGCAGAGTTCGCTAGATGGGGCGTCGCGTTTCCGCGTCGTGCGTTTGGATCAAGGACCGGGCGAGCCGTATAAACGCGGCCGCTGGACATGCATGGATGTGATGGAGAGAGAAGTCGAGGAGCGTGGGCTCCGCCGCGTGATTGACAGCATGAGACACGCCCACTCGCTGGAGTCCTTAGAGACGGTCGGGCTGGGCGGAGCCGAAGGAGCAGTGGGCGGAGCCAGACTTAAACAGTTGGGCGTGCAGGTAGGTCACATGGTACACTCACAGGGCACCACCCACCTGCTGACCCAATGCCGGACAGACTCCGCCCACAGCGGCCCGCCCTCGCCCACACATGACACGCAGCCAATCAGGTCGCAGATCACGCCCCGCATGCGCAGCATACCCGCCCCACTGCGACTCGACATGGACGCCATCGGCAAGGTGAGCAATCGCGCAATCACACGCTCGTCTGATTCATTCGTGTGTTTCTTCAGGGTTTCCTTAAACAGTCTTTAATTTATTTAATTTTATTTGTTTATTTAAATTACGTTTTTCGTTTAATTTGGCGACGGAAAGACCAGAATTGCGATATGGCTCAATGTGACGATTAAACTTCAAAAGGCTATGATTTCATTAAATGAA
This sequence comes from Sinocyclocheilus rhinocerous, assembly GCF_001515625.1. Taxonomy (NCBI): domain Eukaryota; kingdom Metazoa; phylum Chordata; class Actinopteri; order Cypriniformes; family Cyprinidae; genus Sinocyclocheilus; species Sinocyclocheilus rhinocerous. The sequence goes on along the minus strand of NW_015643040.1, from coordinate 120,144 downwards.
CATGAGCGCTGCTGTTTCGAATGTCTGGCGCTGCTCTGTTTTGTTTACTGCCGTTACCGTGGAAACGGTTATATTTCTGCAAAAGTTCCAAGTTGCCACCTGCTGGCAGTAAATGAATTAGCATTTTGTTTTTGTTCAGACCAATGCAAAAATCGACCCATGTGTTTACCCTGCAAACACGCAGAGCGGTAAATGTGAACTGGTGGATCGATAAGAAGATACTGCATTATAAAAATCTAAACCGTAAAATGTATTTATATGTTATTTAATTCATATAATAATTTATTGATAATAATTGTTTAAATTAATATAATAATCAATACTTCTGACTCATCCATTTTCTTAAAAACAAAAAGATTTATAAAATGATACACTTCACATTTCAGCCTTTAAACCATTTTTGTGAAAACTTGAATCTGAACTGCAGTGTTGGGGAGTAACTAGTTACATGTAACGGAATTACGTAATTTAATTCCAAAATAAATGTAATTGTAAGCAGTTACAGTTACTGAGGAAAAAAATGTGTAATTAAATTACAGTTACTTGTGAAAATTTTAAAGATTATAAAGGGGGTTACATCTGCATATTTACACACACAGACACACACACACACTCACTCACACACACACACACACACAGACACACACACACTCAGACTCACACCCACACACACACACTCACAGACACACCTCTAAAATATGAGACGGCAATGTTTCAGGAGTTTAGGACACAGACTAGGACAATTTATTTGAAACCGTTTTTTTTCCTATTTGGGTTTATGTATATGCTTTATTTTTTAAGATTAACTGTTAGATGCCAATGTTTCCCGTCATAGCTATGCAAAGATTTGATTTCAAAAACAGTATCATAGCTATTAAACCCTTCCTTGTTATGATTTTAAATCGGCATTTAAGGATCTCAAAGTAAAAAGAGCTGCTAAAGTCAGATTTTGTGGTGGCTGTGCTTTAAAATTCAATTATTATAATCTTAATTCAAGTGATGAAGGATTGTGAAAGTATGACAGTAATCAGTGTTGAGTTCTGTAATGGCAAACCTGCCTAATTTAAGTTTCAAAATGATTATCAGTTGAAAGCATTTGTTAGAAAAAGTAATCCGTTACATAAAGTAACTGAAATAGTTACACTACTTGTTACATTTTAAATAGGGTAACTTGTAATCTGTATCCTGTTACATTTCCAAAGTAACCGTCCAAACACTGCTAAACTGTAAATCATGCTTATTAATGTTATTTATGCTCACATGGTATTAATTTTATTTGTGCAGGACTTAAGAAGTCTTAAATTCGAGCTTAAAAATCCCTGCGGAAACCCTGTTTTTACTCAGTCTTGCGTACGTTTTCTCTCCGCAGCTCCGGACCACTCGCTCGCAGCCGGCGTCTCCCGGACCTCACGCGAGTCGGGACAGTCCCTTCTATCCGGCGCTGACGCCCATCCAGACGCCGTCCGCTCTCGCGCTGGCGCAGTCCATGCTCGGCATGAGCCAAGCCTTTGAGTTTGTGGGAGACGACGGGTGAGACCAGACTTTAGGACAACAAGTGATCATGCTTTGTTTCTGTATGTCGTGCCTGACTGTAAACTACACTCAAAGGGGTCATATGCTGTTGCTAAAAAGAGCATTATTTGGTGTATTTGGTGTAATGCAATGTGTTTACATGGTTTAAGGTTCAAAAAACACGTTATTGTCCACATACCGTACATTATTGTTGCTCCTCTCTGCCTAACCTTTCTGAAACGCGTCGATTTTTACAAAGCTCATCGGTCTGAAAATGCACTTACTCGACCGCTGTTGTTTTAATAGAGAAATAGGCTATTGCGATCTGGAATTACTTGGAATTTCACTGTTATAATATTTTTCATTTGTTTCAGCAGTTTTCATAATGTAGACAGAGAGATTGCATAAGTCTTTGGTATTGATCTATATAATAAAAAGCCTATAATTCAGTACAATAAATCAGTACACTAGATGAGGTAAAATACACCACGAGTCCACACTCTATTGATTTGTGCTTACTGGAGAAAGTGCAATGCCTGAAATGCAAAAGTAAATTTCTCAAATGACAACAATCATTACGATTATAAATTTGAGCAAAAATAATTTTTTATCAGTCTAACCATTATACAGCATGACGAAAATGTGACTAAAATGCTCATACATTTCATTGACTTAAACTTGACGAAACAAAAACAGGACAAGGTTGACTAAATACGATACGATAAATATGTGCATTTGAGTAAGACTAGACTAAATTAAAAATGGCTGCTAAAATTAATACTGCTGTACGGCTAAAATTAATAATAATAGTATTGCTAAAATGCCAAGTTTTCATTGGCTAAAGATTAGTCTAAATTAATCTAGATTAGTCTAAATTAGTCTAGACTAAAATACGTTAGATTTTCTTTGACTAAAACTAGACTAAAATGTTGGGACTTTTAGTCGACTAAAACTAAATGGAATCAGGTTGACTAAATATGATAAAAACTAACAAGGACATTTAACATGGGACTAAGACTAAAATTGAAAATAGCTGACAAAATTAACATGATTGGCCGGCTATCCAGTGCGTTGTGATTGGCCGAACACCTCAAGCGTGTGACGGAAATGTTACGCCCCTTACCATATTTGGAAACACGCAGCGTCTCCACGGCAACAATACTACAGCGAGAATAAAAGCTACGCCTTCTTTCTTTGCGTGAACATTTGGGCGGTGTTATGCAAATCTTCCCACATAGTGAGGTAGACATGTGGGGGCGTGTTTTAGGAAGTCTTGGATGAGTCTTAACTTTTATAAAGAATATCTCTTTGGGTTTGAGACTTTGTGACTTTACGGATTTTATCTATGCACGAACAGTAACACTACAAAGATAAAAGAAAACTTGAAATCACGTCATGTGACCCGACCGCTTTAAGGGCCGTTTACAGTAAGAATGATAGCGATAACTGTACGTTTTAACAATCGTCAGGAGAACAGCAGTAAGTCCACAGCACAACTACAACAACAACAACAACACTTTCAGAACTGTTTTTTTTTCCAGCTGATGAACGATAAAAACTTCGGCAACCAATCAGAATTCGTCGGACTTTAAAGAGTTCGTAAATTTAAAGCAGTAGATTACAAAACTGTATAAAGAGAAAGTTATCGTCCTTTGGTGTGGACGCTAATATAGAAATCGTTCTGAATATCATTATAGCTATCGTTCTGGGTCTTAACGAAAACAACACAGAGGAACGATATCGTTGGAGTCACTTTCAGAACGTTTTGCTTATTAGAAAACTGAACAGAACAGGTTTAAACCTGAAACCATTATTTTAAGTTATACCAATATAAAATGCTCTTTAAATAAATGGCACGGTCATTTTACTCTTTCCAGTGTATTGTAGTTTACTTTCAGGGCCTCATTTATATTTATATATTCAGAACGGTTTTTCTAGTTGATGTACGATAAAAAGTTTGACAGCCAATCAGAATCCACCGACTTTAAAGCGCTCTAGCATTTAAAGCGACAGGCGACAAAACTGCAGCACGCTTATAGTAAGCAGAACATTATCGTTCGCTGGTGTGGACACTAATATAGTTTTTGTTACAGTTATCGTACTTGGTGTGAACGGACTTTAACGACAATGACAGAGTAACGATATTGGAATCACTTAGTTAAATTCCCTCCTATCACCATTTCCATTTAAGGGCTCTGTATTTATGAGTTTTGAGAACATGTTTTATATCCAAAGTCATTTAAGCATCGCTTAATGCGTGTCACATTAGATGCTTGACTGATTGCGTTTTGTTTGGTCTTGCTGCGTGGCTGCTGATGTTTGTGGTTCCTGATTTGAGGTTTTTAAAGTGCTGAGCCACCTTTACTTTGGCAGTGTGATGGTGGATAAACCTCTATCTCGCACATAAACCAGTTGTTGCTCTTCTATATTTAGGTGTGAGTTGAGTGCGTTTGTATTTTTAGTGAGTTGAGCGGTTGGAAAGGTGACGCTCTGGGTTTCTCGAGGCCCTGATGAGTGTTTTCACGCCGTAGTGCTTACTGTCACAGACCCAGAGGAAATACCTCAGTCACACACACACACAGACACACACACACACACACACACACCAGCGCTTGTGCGTCTCGAAACACACTCACACGAGCGCATGAGTTATTCCTGCATTGTTCACGCACGTGAAGCGTGTGTTTGTTGGGTGAACGGCTGGAGTGTGTTTTCTGTGAAGCATGTTTCTGGCCTTCGTGTTTATTTTCCCCGTCATTCTGTCGCTCTCTCTGAGTTTAAGGCTGCATTAGTGCAGGAATAGAGGCAGCATTCATGAAGGAGGGGAGTTGGAAAGAAAGCAGAACGGCAGAGAAAAACTGAGCTGTGGAGAAGTGCGTGTGTGTGTGATTCTTATCATCAAGTGTGTTTCAAACTCGTATCACACTGATGTGGTGTCATGGATCACAGATCAGATAGCTGATCACACACACACAAACACACTCTCTCTCTCTCTCTCACACACACACACACTCTCTCTCTCTCTCTCTCTC
>NW_015643040.1:111069-115395 GCF_001515625.1 Sinocyclocheilus rhinocerous | reverse complement strand
CACACAATCTCACACACACTCACAGACACACACAGACACACACACAACACACACAGACAGACACACACAGACACTCACACAATCTCGCACACACTCACAGACACACACAGACACACACACACACACACACTCACTCCCAGGCGTCTGGTTTCTGTTGTTGAGTGATTTGAGGTTCTCGAGTGGATCAGACGGGAGGATCTGTGTCGAGGCTGAGATCTGATTCTATAATCAATATTTGCTAGATTTCCCGTGTCTTCAGTTCACATGCGCTGCAGCGCTCTGCTGATGGGAAACAGTGTCAGCGCTGAGGGAGTCTTACCAAAACACACCAAAATCAGAAGATGAATTAAAGGGAGAGTTCACCCAAAAATAATCATGCTGGGGAATCAGAAACGTTATGATTTTCTTTCTCCTGTGGAGCACAACAGAAGGTATTCAGAGAAAAGTCTCAGTGTTATTGTCCATATAATGAAAGTCAATGGGGTCCAAAGTTGTTTGCTTCCCAGCGTTCTTCAGAAGGATATGGATAGTATTGTTGAAAAACAACTAGTACAATGTTTGATTGTTTTTAGTTAAATCTGCATAGATTCAAGGCACGCAAGAAGTACTGTAATCATAACCTGACGTGTAAACACTCAAAATTGTTTCCTACCGTAAATATATCAAAACTTAATTTTTGATTAGTAATATGCATTGCTAAGAACTTAATTTGAACAACTTTAAAGTTTTCTCAATATGTTGATTTTTTTGCACCCTCAGATTCCAGATTTTCAAATAGTTGTGTATCAGCCAAATATTGTGCTATCCTAACAAGCTCATTTATCCAGCTTTCAGCTGATCTATAAATCTCAATTTCACAAAACTGACCCTTATGACTGGTTTTGTGCTCCAGATAATAAAAACTAAATCTGACTAGTATTGCGGTGAACTGGGTGTGTGAACACGGATGCGGTCTGTGTTTGTGTGTGATATATCAGCTGGAGTGGGTGGAGTGTGGAATGCTGGGATCTGTGTGGGCGGGCCTAGAATCCCAGCGCGAGCCGTGATTGGCTGCGGCGGACAGTGGGTGGAGAACAGCATCAAAGAGTGCAGTGTTGATGTGTGTGTGTTTGACTCTGCATGTTTACATGTGTTTGCGTGTCACACGGGAACACACACACACACACACTCGCGTCCCGAGACTGAGATCTGGCTCACACAGGTGGACTTTCACCCCAGATTACTCTAATCCATCCGCTGCTGCTGGGATTTCTGGGATTGACGGATTACAGTTCAGAAGCCGGCGGGCGTCTCGTGATGAAGGAACTGAAGGAACGTCACTGAGGTCTCACCAAGACTCGAGGACGCTAGTAACTTCACTGCATTTTTTAGTGAAATGAACGGTTCTCAGTTCGTTCTCTGCAGTGCATTTTTTTGTTTTTTTTTTGTAGTCAATTTTAATTGCATCCGGTTTTAGCTTAGTATCATTTATATACTATTGTAGTTTCATTCATATTTCAAATTGCTTTTAATTTAGTTGCATTTTTAGTCATTTATGTGCTTTTTAACTTAGTTTTTATTTATTTTCTTGTCAGTAATTGTAGTGCTTCAACTTATTTCAGTTAGTTGCCAAGGCAACATTTCTAATTTTCATTTAAAGTTCTTCATCTAATATTTATATTTGATTATAATTCCAGCTTTATTTGTATTAACAGAAATGCTTTTTTATTAGTTTTAGCTTTAGTCTTAGTTAATAATAATAACCCTGAGTGCATTGCTGTTTTCAGCTCATGAATTAAATGTACAAAGTGTGAAATTCAAATATTAATATTGAAATTAATTTTTTTATTAAGTTTTTATTTATTTGCAGTGCAATTTAGTTAGCTGACAAGTTGACAAGCAATATTTAAAGTTTTTCATTTAATATTTATATTTAATCTAATTTCATAAATAGTTTTAACTTTGGTTTTAGTTAACGATAATGAGTGCATTGCTGTTTTCAAGTTTAGTTTTATTACTTGTATGAAGTTTAAAATTTAATACAGTCACTCTGATTTTTATATAAATATTTGAATTGAATTTATTTTGATTCATTTTAAGGTCTAGTTAGTCATTTTAGTGCTGTAACTTAAATTTATTTCAATTATTTGCCAAGGCAACATTTCTATGATATGACGGACAGCGGCGTCTAAAAATGACTGTTCGTTCTGCGCCACAGTAAATCTCGCTCTTGTTCTGCTGATGCGAGTGTTTCGGTTTGGTGAATGAGTCAGATCCTGCCCGGATGTTTCTGAACGGGGTCGGAGGAAACAATTACACAATGACTCTTCCTGACGGCGCGTGAAGTCAACTACGATTGCGCCTCCTCTCCATGTGTTTGCGTGTGATCTGCACCATGTTTGTCAACGTACGCAAGATGGTGTCCATTTTCGAAAGCAAAAAACAGCCTCGTCCTCTGTCACTCCCTCCGTGTGAACAAACACAAAGAGAGAACGAGAAAACAAGACTGACCTCGGAGCCCCGCCCCTCCTCGCTGAGCCCCGCCCCCTCAACTGTGGTTCATAGGCCACGCCCCCACGCAGGAGAACGAGTGAGAGACGCCGGAGGGGTTCGAAGGGTTCGCGATTCTTGGCCGACGGGGAAGATCGATTACTATCCGAGGGCCAATCGCTTGGCGGTTTCCATAGAAACCAAAGAGCCAATCAGCAGCAAGCACTCGCCACGTGTACCATCCAAAAACACAATTTCTGGCCTCAGAACGTCGTCCATCCCAAAACAAGAGCAAATGTGTTCATCCAAACCCAGCTTCTCATGCACAGAAACACATATAGCTCCACCTGCTGGTCAGATCCCAGAAAATAATCCCGGATCGTCCTGCAGGTCCGGCTCGTCTTGCGTTAGCGATCGGAAATGTCAGAATCCCGTTTGGAGTTCATTGTCTTCCTCTGTGAGAGCAGAAAGGGGCGGGGCTAATACTCACACACGGAAGCCACTCCCCTCTGACTCCACCCTCCTTTCCCTTCTGCTGTTCTTCCACAGGTAACTGGGTTAGTTCGGTCTGTGCGTAATGCTGTGACTTGTGGTTTTCTTTGGGTGGTTTATGATGTATTTGTGGTTGTGGAGACTGAGAGCGTCGTGTGCTGCTGTTATGAGAACCATGTGCTGGCCAGAGCGTTCAGAACAATAGCATCAGTGTTACACACATACAGTCAGGACTGTGTGCGCTCTACTGCTGTTTAAGTCAAATAGCCTGGTTTCTACAGCACTGCAGGGTAGAGAAAGCACTGCAGTGTTTGTGCTTCAGACGTGAATGAGAATGTTGTTGAGACTGAGCTGCTACTGTACTTAAGTGATCCGACACACCATTTCACTTGCTAGACCTGAAAACAATTGAAAAAACTCACAGATGCACGTTGTAGGAGGGACCCGAGCCATTTCTAGAAACCTTCAAGAAACTCTAGAAATGCCTCAAAAACTGCCTAGTAACAGCTGAGAGACTGCTTAGAAACACCCTATAAACCACTTCTAAACAGCCTAGCAACCACCTAGAAACAACATAGTAACCGCTTGCAAACATCCTAAAAACAGGATAAAACTGTTGAGAAACCATCTAGAAAAAGCCTAGAAACGGCCCAAAAACTGCCTAGTAACAGCTTAGAAACACCCTATAATCCACCTTTTAAACAGCCTAGCAACCACCTAGAAATAACATAGTAACTGTTTGCAAACAACCTAGTATCTGCCTAGAAACAGAATAGCAACTGTCTAGAAATAGTCTAGAAACTACCTAGGAACAGCATAGCATCGATTTTGAAACATCCCAGCAACCATCTAGAAACTACCTAGTAACAGTCTAGAAACCATCTAGAAACAGCATAAAACTGTTAAGAAACCACCTATAAAAATCCTAGTTACCGCCTAGCAACCACCTAGAAAAAGCCTAGAAACAGCCCAAAAACTAACTAGTAACAGCTTAGAAGCTACCCAGAAACAGCATAGTAACTGCCTAGACATAGCCAAGAAACTGCTTGGAAACCATCTAGAAACAGCATAGCAACTGTCTAGAAATAATCTAGAAACAGCATAGTAACTGCCTAGACATAGCCAAGAAACTGCTTGGAAACCACCTAGAAACAGCATAGCAACTGCCTAGACATAGCCAAGAAACTGCTTGGAAACAATCTAGAAACAGCATAGCAACTGTCTAGAAATAATCTAGAAACAGCATAGTAACTGCCTAGACATAGCCAAAGAAACAGCATAGCAACTGTCTAGAAATAATCTAGAAACAGCATAGTAACTGCCTAGACATAGCCAAGAAACCATCTAGAAACAGCATAGCAACTG
>NW_015643040.1:108935-110546 GCF_001515625.1 Sinocyclocheilus rhinocerous | reverse complement strand
AGAGAGAGTGTGGGTGAGAGAGTGTGTGTGTGTGTGTGAGTGTGTGTGTTTATATATAGCAGCCGTTAAATTTAAAATACACGTATATAAATACAAATGTAATATGTATATTACATTTATATTTATGTACACTGCCGTTCAAAAGTTTGGGATCGGTTTTTAGAGAAGATTCTTCTGCTCATCAAGGCTATAAGTTATCTATTTGATAAAAAAAAAGTAATTTTGTGAATTATTATTGCAATTTTAAATAACAGTTAATGTACTTTAAACTGTAATGTATTTCTGTGATGCGCAGCTGTATTTTCAGCATCATTACTCCAGTCTTCAGTGTCACATGATCTTCAGAAATCATAATAATATGCTGATTTTAATATACTATTTTGAATAAATGCTCTATTTTAAACTTTGTATTAATCAAAGAATCCCGAAAAAAAGTATCACGGGTTCAAAAAATATATATTTAGCAGCGCAACAGTTTCCAGCTCTGATAACAAATCAGCATATTAGAATGATTTCTGAAGATCATGTGACACTGAAGACTGGAGTAATGATGCTGGAAATACAGCTGCGCATCACAGAAATACATTACAGTTTAATGTTTATTAAAATAGGAAAACAATTTTAGAAATTGCAATAATATTTCACAAAATATATTTTTTTTTCTGTGTTTTTGATGAAATAAATTCAGCCTTGATGAGCGGAAGACACTCAAACCTCAGCAGTGTGTGTGTAGTTTGCAGTAACTGCGCTGGTCACTGAGGGTTTGCAGTAGATCCTTCTGTGTGATTGAACCGCGCTGGACTCATGATGTCAGCAGAGCCTGATGTGCGTGTGGCTCCTGAACCCCTGCGGCTCGATCCGGTCCGGACCGCAGAACTGGTCTGCCCCGATCTGGACCTGTCTGTCCCTCTGACCCCGGAACGACCAGCAGACCGCCGCCAGCGCCAGGTTCGGTCCACACCTGTCTCTGTCTCTGTGTGTCCACTACATGATGCTGTGGCTTTGGAAAGTCTGCGAACTGGTGTTTTGTGTATTAATTAGTGCTGTCAAGCGATTAATCGCATCCAAAATAGAAGCTTACAAAATATGTGTGTGTACTGTGTATATTTTTTATATAAATACTAGGAGTGCAACGGTTCAACTTACTCACGGTTCAGTTTGTATCACATCACGGTTTTAGAGTCACGGTTTCAGTGCGGTTCGGTATGTGCTATGTTTAGGGAAAAAACTAGTGCATGCATGCCGAACCGTGTGTGGAGAACCGTACGGTTCAATTTTTTACCGAGAACCATTGCACCCCTAATAAATAAACACATTTACATTGCATATATTTCAGTCCCTCCAGGATTTTGCGATTCTGCGATCGCTGAGTTTATCGCAAAATCAAGCAAACTCCGCAATTTTCGCAAGAGCTCGCAACTTTTCGTAATTGCCGCAGATTTTGGGCTTACCGTGCGTTCACACCGCTGCCGTCAAGAGCGTCAAAGTGGCCAGAAGTCATTCATTTTCAGTGTGAGCCGGTGGCGAGCAGCGGCGCGGCGCGACTTGGACGTTGAGGGCGTCGAGGAGAGTTGAAATCAGGTCAACTTTATGGTAATGAGCTATGACGCG
>NW_015643040.1:100581-108894 GCF_001515625.1 Sinocyclocheilus rhinocerous | reverse complement strand
TCCTGATTATACTTACATTAAGTAATGTTTATACCTGATTATACTCAATTAAGTAACATTTTTGACGCTCTCGACCTAGTGACATTTAGCTACCAGTTTTAGCTACTTTCAATTGAAAGCAGTTGGCAACACTGGTGAACGCACTGTTAGACGCATCCCGTGACGCCATCGCAACGCGCATTCAGTCAAAGAAAGGATTCTCCGTTCCAAAAATGGAATGAACAGCCTTGCGTTCTCATCATGACCAAATTTACAAGAGCTACACTGGACAAACGAACCGAAAGCGGAACGAAACCGCGTTACGAATACGCTACTCGTTTGGGCTACGCAAATCTCGATCACGCGACACCGTTATACACAGCGCTGGGAGATACAGTGAAGAAAGCAGTCCAATTCACCGCAGAATCAATAACATCTCTGTGAAATCTTGTGAGAAGCAGAGTTCTGTTGTATAAATGTAAGGAATTATTATTATTATTATTGGTGCTGGAGTCCTCAAATGTTAGTCTGGAGCCCTACAATGGTTCTCGAAGTCAGAAAAGTCAATACAATGTTAGAAGAATGTTGTCTGTGGTATATTTTCACTGTAAAACAATAAGAAATGCCGCAAATTTTGAGAAAAGCCGCAGCAAAATCAGTCAATTTAGGCCGCAAAAATCAGAAAAGGTCCTGCGAAACCCTGGAGGGACTGATTAGTGCTGGGCAACAATTAATCACATCCAAAATAAAAGTTTTTGTTTACATAGTAAATGTGTGTGTGCTGTGTACATTTATTATGTACATATAAATACAAACACACATGCATGTATATATTTAAGAAAAATATGTTACGTTTATATATTAAATGTATTTATATATAGTATAAATTATATGAATATAAATGCATATACATGTAAATATTTTCAAAATATATACTGTATGTGCGTGTTTATATATATATATATACACAGTACACACACATATACTATGTAAACAAACTTTTATTGTGGATGCGATTAATCGCGATTAATCGTTTGACGGCACTATTCTTATAAGCTATATTATATATAAATGCATTTAATATATAAACATAACATATTTTTTTCTATGTAATAAAAATATAGGTATCGGCATCGGTATCGGCAAGTACCAAAAATAAAAGTATCGGTATCGGGCGAGTACTGGAAAAAGTGGTATCGGTGCATCCCTAAAATATATGCATGCATGTGAGTGTATATTATATATGCATTTTATATAAACAAACCTGTTTTTGCATGCGATTAATCGCGATTAATCGTTTGAGAGCACTAGTATCAATGCTGTTTTGCGTCTATATTATGTCTTTTTTCAAACTAGTGGAAAGAAAACGTCCAAAATACATATTTAAGTGTTTCTTTTATTGCACTTTGTCTGTTTGCATCTGTAGATTTAATTTCCAATCCATATCTTTAAACAGCAAACTTTGCCTGATTCCCAGGCGATGCGTGAACTGATCAAATCAACGCAAGTCAGTTTGGATAAAGCGTCTGTCAGATGCATGAATGTGTTGCTGTGTGTTTCAGGTGTGTTTTAATGATCCAGCCGTCATCACAGCGATCCCAGAACACAGAAATCAACCCACAGCACACAAACCTCGACACAGAGACAAGCTCGGTACAACAGTCTTTAGACGTTTGCACTGGAAAATACGTTTTTGATTTTCCTTCAAAAACCCTGTTTAGGAGTTAATTGTGTCATGAAAGTAACTCCACAATGCACTAAACAGTCTTGATGCTCCTAGTAATGGAGTTAAACCTGAAAGGTGTCTGTAAAGTGAGATAATTTATGAAAATAAGGTTTAATCTGGAGATGATTCACATCTGCGTGTTCTGTCATGAATCAGTCACACGAGTCTGCATGTGTTCGTTAATCAGCTCTGGTGACGGAGGGGGCGGAGCTAAACAGCACCCTGGCGCTGAGGGCGGAGCTTGAGGAAGTGGAGAGCCAGGTGTTTGATCCTGAGAAAGCCGTGAAGGAGAAACTTCGGAGTTCAAGCCTCGCAAAGAGCCACATCAGCAGCAGAGCAGCGGAGGGTGAGACGCCACAGCAAACATTCACAGTTCACCGATAACCGATAATCAATGGTTTCGCCTCGTTCTCCACAGGCCTGAATGTCCCTCGCTCTCAGCTCCTGTATCGGGCCTTAGTCAGCGTCAGCCTATCACGCGAGCAGCTCATCAGCCAGGCACTGCAGGATAGGCCAGCACTGGCCCCGCCCCCCGCCACACTGACCAATAAGGTCAGAGCTGTGTTTGTGTCATGTTAATAGCAGAATGAATTTAAAATCTGAGCAATATCTCTGATGAAACAGAGGCAAAAGATGCCGATCTTTAATTACATTTAATAATAATCAGAATATCAATTCTTCTAAGTGCTTTACAGAAACACACACACACACATATATTTAAATATCTCTAGATATATGTGTTTTATATGTGTATGTGCGTGTGTTTATATGTATATATATCTCTAGATATGCATTTTTATTATATATTTATATAATTTATTTTATATTTGTATTTATTTCTCGCTATATTTCTCTCTGTATATATATATTAATATAATAATCAATAATAATTGTATTTATCTGTCTTTCTCTATACGTGTATTTTTAATATATACTTCTATAATATATTTAATATTTTTATTTATTTCTCTCTTTCTGTACAGTAAAATCAAAATAAGAGAATGAAGCACAACTAAAAGATCAAATGCATAAAACAGAAATTTTTTTTTAGGGTGTCTCTGTGTGTGTCTCTGTGTGTGTGTGTGTGTGATTCCAGTCTCAGCCACTAGAGGCTCCTGATCTGCTGCAGTTCTACAGTCCTGACAAGATGCTCAGAGAGACTCCGCTGTTGCCTGGCGACCGCATCCCTTTGCCCCGCCCACAGCCTGTGCCTAGACCCGCCCACACAACCTTTCACCTACATCATCGGCACAAACTCTGGGAGTCATGAACTGTGTGTGTGTGTGTCTCTCTGTGTGTGTGTGTCTCTCTGTGTGTGTGTGTCTCTCTGTGTGTGTGTGTCTCTCTGTGTGTGTGTGTCTCTCTGTGTGTGTGTGTCTCTCTGTGTGTGTGTGTCTCTCTGTGTGTGTGTGTGTGTGAGACTCATTTTGTAAGTTTAATGTATATTAATGTATTGTTTTTTAGCTTAATGTGAATTAATATAATAGCAATAAATCTGTGATTATTTAAATATGATATTGGCAGTGAGTGAATGGACAAACGCACTCTTGCTGGAAGAAATCTCCTGCACAGCAGCTTAACGTTCTCATTACTCATTAAAACAATCAATCCACAAATTAATTAGCTTGAGTCAACAAGAGCACAGACATCATGAGCTGATTTCCTCGCAATCCCAGGAGAAACTCTTTTATAATTCACGCCAGAATGACAAGAAAATTAATTATATTTTGCATGAAGACATTTAGGCTCATTATAATTAAAACTTTTTTCACTCACATTTCCGAAGAACATAATTCTGAGATTACCTTTTTTATTCTGTTGTGGAAACAAAACAAAAAAAACAGAATTGTGAGATATAAACTCGTAATTACGGGAACAAAACTTTGTATCTCGCAGAAAATTAATTATATTTTGCATGAAGACATTTAGGCTCATTATAATTTTTTTGCATTGTGACTATTTTCATAATTAAGCTCATTAACCCCCCAAAATTCATGCTACATATACTGTCTATTTGTATCTTTTTTGTAACACTCCCATGTGCTAAAGCAGTACATTAGTCACAGTATTTATTCTTTGTTATTAATGTTAGTCCGTGTTTGATTTTACATCTGTTCATTTTAATGTGTTCGTAAATGTTGAAATTAACATTCACGTGATTTAAGTGTTTTTTGTTGTTAGTTCATGCAGTTAACTCGTCCTAACAAGTGAAACCTTACTGAGAGCTATTTTTTTTTCTACACTGCAAAAAATTATTTTTGTCTTGTTTTCTAGTATAAATATCTAAAACAAAATCTTGAATTAAGATGCATTTCCTTGACAAGTAAAATGACTTAAGCAAAATTTGGATATTTCTCAGAAAACAAGACAAAATATATCTTAAAACAAGTAAAAAATATCTGCCAATGGGTTAAGAAAAATCTTAATTCAAAGGCTAAACCAGATGAAAAAAAATTCTGAATTCTGAGATTACCTTTTTTTATTCTGTTGTGGAAACAAAAACTAAAAAACAGAATTGTGAGATAAAAACTTGTAATTACGGGAACAAAACTTTGTATCTTGCAATTCTGAGGAAAAAGTCAGAATAGTGACGTTGACTCGCAATTGCGAGAAATCAGTTCTACGTTTACAGTACATCTCACTATTTTGAGTTAATATACCTTAATTCGGACTTTAAGAATTGTGAGTTTATATCTCGCAAGTCAGAAGATAGACAGAATTGCGAGATACTCTCACAATTTATATCTCGCAATTCTGACTTATTTTTTGTTTAATCGAAAAGGTAATTTTAACTTTTTTGCAGTTGTGTGTCTCACAGTTCCAAATGTTCTTCTCAGAAATGCAAGTTTATGTGCAAGAGCTCTGAATCTATATCTTGCAACTCTGACTTTTTTTCTTAAAGTTCTAAGTTTATTTATGATTTATGTAATTTGTTTGTTTCCAACATGGAATGAAACATTTTAAAAAAGTAATTGCAACTTTATCTCACATTTCTTACTTTTTCTAGAAATTAAGAATTTGTCTCACAATTCTGACTTTTCAGAAATGCTAGTTTGTATCTCATAATTCTGAGTTTACGTCTCGCAAATCTGACTTTGTTTCCAGCACAGAATTTAAAAAAAGAAAATTGTGACTTTTCTTGTACATGAACTCTTCATATGTTCAGTGTATATTGCTCAATCATATTTAAAAGCCTTACTTATTTAGTCATTTAATATTCTGCTTTTTATTTCAGAAACATGTCTATAATCTGTCAGAATCACGCATCTGTCAGAATGTCAGAGCAAAGCGTAAACAGAAAAACACACACAAATGAAACTTGCATTCGAAGAATTTTAATGAAACGGCCTGAACAAATATCTGCAATGCATGAATTTATACAGTAGAAATCAATTCAAACATGTCCATAAATCTATATTCATAAATAAAGTCACGTCAGGTACTAAAGGCCTGTGAGTGGAAATATGAACAAAAACAAACAGAAACTCATGCAAACGATAAACAAATAAAGTCACGTCAGCGGTACTAAACGCCTGTGAGTGGAAATGTGAACAAAAACAAACAGAAACTCATGCAAACGATAAACACCAGCGAGCAAAAACATGCCGAAGAACCTCAGGTGTAACTATAAGTGTGCATATCGGCAAGAGAATAAAGGAAACATTTCATCAGGCATTCTTAAATATATTTTCAGCAGCTCTTTATATTGTACAGTATTTACAGACTAATGCATAAAGGTCTGAATGGAGACCGGAGCGCTGCAGTTCATTCAGTTACAAACACATCAAGGCACATTCATAAATATCCATAAAACAGACTCATGTTTAATGATGCCTAGTGACGCATTTCACACGCGGCTCTGAGATCAGCGGATTATTGAAGATTACGTACGCCACAGAGTCATTGCGGTTTATCACACAAATGACAAATTCAAGGTGAAAAGGTGCATCCTTTCTGAGCCAAAGCCTAAAATGTTTTTCTCTTTAACATTTTCCCGCCAAACACAGAATTTTCCGTGTTTTCACGCTAGGGGGCGCTATCACGCATCTCCTGAATGAGTCAAGAAACTCGATCAAAAACACAGACGAGGAAGACGCAGAAACCAGCGATCTCATATGTAAGCATATGCATATGAAAAATAATGCAGCCAACACTAGCCGCATATAAATGAAAACTGACTAATGTTCCCCGAGTGAAATGTGGATCCAGAAAGGACTGTGAAGCTTTGGGAGTACTGATGCAAGCCATCTACTGCAGCTTTGCTGTGATAATATTACTGAATATGATCCAGATGCAGTGTTTGATAAAAATTATGATTTTTTTTCCAGTTTTTTGCTCAAAATGTTGATTTTTTTATGAAACCTACCTACATTCAAGTGTTGATATAAAAACAATGCTTGAAGCTAAAATAAAACTGATTGTTTTGTTTGAAAGTAGAAGGTCTGATCTTTATTTTGATGTATTGCATGTTCAGATATTCATACGGCAAAATATTCTGGCGGCCATCAAATTTTAGTGAAAATCAGCAAAAACGCTGGCGGGGAAAGAGTTAAATGCTTTTTTTCTCTTCAAATTTCTTTGTTCTCATAAATTTTTTGAAAAAGGCTTTTTTTTTCTCTTTTTTTTTTGAAGAGAAGAGAGATGAGAGAAAGAAACATATTTTTTGAAGAGAGGCCTAAAAAATAAAAAAAGTCATATCTGAAGAGAAAGAAATGTTTGTTCATGAGAATAAAAATTTAAGAAAATTCTTTAATAGAGTTTTTTAGAGGAACAGTTTTGGAGAGGGAAAAAATTCTCCAATTTTTATATATATTTTTTTTGGACAGAGACATTTTTGGAGAGAAAAACAATTTGGAAAGAGAAATAAGTTTTTTGGGGGGAGACCAAAAAAATGTAATATAGAAAAAATGAGAAAAACATTTTTTTGAGAGAGAGAGAAAAAAATCCTAGGTCCTTAATCTCAGGAAGGATTTCAGGGCTTCTGCAGTTTCAGAAATGAAAAACATGTTTGTTTCATTAAACCATCAAACTGAACGTCTTACGAGAGTCAAGAAAGCGAGCTCGATCAGCAGAATCCGCTGTCGTTACACAGATAAACTGCATGTAAACTAATGTGAGTGTGAGCAGATTTACACAAACACACACGACTTCACGATTACTATCACACTAGTTTCATGCCAACTCTACAATTCAAAAGATTTTGACGTGTTTTTACAAACTGACGAATCGAAATGATTTTCTGTGACAGATGCTGCTGAAAGAGCTCAACTTTTCATTTATTCGCTGGACTGATATTATATTCATTATACTTCATGAACATAAGCAGTGATAATATTTAACAAACCGTTGGACTAGAATTGCCATCGCGTGTCCGTCACTAGGCAACGTTACATTTCCACCGTGTGTTACCATGGCAACTACGATTTAAGACTTCGGATACGGCGTTCATTCTGTCGTTTATAATATATATCTCCAGGAGATCAATAAATAACTTCATGTCAACACAATCAGCTTGATTTCTGATCATACAGTATATATGAGAGTAGATGCTGTTTACATTTATATAGAGATCCATTAATACAGAAAAACATTCCAGACATTTAGGAGAGCTGAACGTCAATGATAGTGTTGCAGCAACGACTGGAAAAAACAAGCCAAAGAGAATCCTCTGTGTGTGTGTGTGAGAGAGACAGTGAGTGTGTGTGTGTGTGTCTGTGTGTGTGAGTGTGTGTGTGTGTGATTCAGTGGGGGGTCTGTGGCATTACTGCAGGCTGTCCCCATAGTTGTTTGATCTCAACCTTACTTTTTTTTAATCCAAAAAGTCAGATAATTAGAATTTTTTTGTTTCATGTTTGGCCATTGTTGCCATTTGAGTCAGAGCTGTGTGTGTGTGTGTGTGTGAGTGTGTGTGTGTGTGTGTGAGTGAGTGTGTGGTCAGGTGGTCAGTCATTTGCGCTCCAGCTCTTTACTCTGTTTCAGCTCCTTAATCCTGCAAACACAGACAATTATAATATATACAGTATCTCACAAAAGTGAGTACACCCCTCACTTTTCAGCAACCATTTTAGTATATCTTCTCAAAGGACAATACTATAGAAATGAAACTTGGATATATTTTAGAGTAGTCAATGTGCTGCTTGTATAGCAGTACAGATTTACTGTCCTCTGAAAATAACTCAACATACAGCCATTATTGTCAAAATAGCTGGCAACAAAAGTGAGTACACCCTAAGTGATAACAGCTGTATGTCGTTTAACCATGCAAAGCCACATGTCCTATTCATCATGTTCATGTTTTTGTCTGCTTGACAGGACCATACAAATTTGTGTATCTTGTATTAGAGCAGTTTTAAATTTGGTGCTTTGAGTACAATTCTCTCATACTGAACACTGGATGTTCAACATGGCACCTCATGGCAAAGAACTCTCTGAGGATTTGAGAATTAGAATGGTTGCTCTCCTCAAAGATGGCCTAGGCTATAAGAAGATCTGTAACACCCTGAAACTGTGCTGCAGTACAGTGGCCAAAACAAGTGAGGTGAGACAGACAAGAAGAGCGAGGTGAGACAGACAAGAAGAGCGAGGTGAGACAGACAAGAAGAGCGAGG